>NC_041382.1:135266801-135331136 GCF_002162155.2 Triticum dicoccoides | reverse complement strand
CCACGCCCTCCGTCAACCTCACGCCGTGCTGCCGTGTCCAGGAGCTTCGCCGCCGTCCACTTCATCGAGCTAGCCGAGCCCCGTGTGCTCGTGCGGCCCGAGACCACCGCACCGACCTCGCCCGAGCTCGCCGTCGCCGGAGATCCCCTTCAACGCCGTCGCCGCCTCAGCTCGTCCCCGACCCCGCCGGTGGCCTCTACGGGAGCGCTGT
Source organism: Triticum dicoccoides (assembly GCF_002162155.2). Taxonomy (NCBI): domain Eukaryota; kingdom Viridiplantae; phylum Streptophyta; class Magnoliopsida; order Poales; family Poaceae; genus Triticum; species Triticum dicoccoides. The sequence continues at coordinate 135,330,925 of NC_041382.1, read as the reverse complement.
GAGCCTAGCTACCTCTCCGACCCTCCCTCTCTCATTCCCGAGCCGTGTAGCCACCGCACGAAGATCACACGCACGCACCGCCGCGGATCTCGTCGCCGACGTGCTTCCGGCCATCCTCCGGCCAACCCGCGGTGTCCAACGCACTCACCACGCTGCGTTAGGCCCAACCGTGCACGTCCCGCACCTCCCCGCACACCCTAGCGTCAAGTTCGTCTTCGGCCGAACCCCGGTGGCCGCCAAAGTCGTCGCCGGCGCCAACTCCGGCCACCCCGACCCCAACGGACTCCACCAAGAGCTGCGGCTCGACCTCAGCTCCTCTCCGGTGCCCTCCGCGGCTCGTTTGGTTGCCGGAACGGCAAAAATCACTTCCGCCGCCGCGTCGGGCTCGCCGGCGGCTAAACGCAGGTGCAGCCGACCCGGGTTTGACCACGGGTGGGCCCTGGTTGACTCCCCTGAGTCAATGACAGGTGGGGCCCAGCCTTGTTAATTAAACAGGTTTAGTTTTAATGAAACTTTAATCAATTTAATCACCCTGACATGCGGGACCCACTGTCAGGTTTGACCCGGACGAGTTCCGTTGACCTGCTGACGTCACACTGACGTCAGGCTGACGCAATAATTGATTTTCTGGAATTATTCTAATATAGGAAATTCCAGAATATAATTTAAACTTCAAAAATTCATAACTTTTATTCTGTAACTCCAAATCAGACAAATTATATATGAAAAATGATCAGAAAAATCCAATCTATCCATCTGTACTACTTTCATGCATGACTAAACAAGTTAACTTGATGTTTAATGCAGAACAAGGAAAAACACTTTAAAGGACCATAATTGAGTTTGAAATTTGAATCTTTGATCCAAATTGGTTCAAACCCTTCTGGTCTTAGTTGCATTAGCCCAACACACTCATATTGCTATGTTTCATGCATGCATCATATTGTTGCACATTGTTTGGTAATGGTTGTATATCGGTGTTCTTGCGGCAGGATCTGCCTCCGAGGAGTATCGTGATTACCCTAACGAAGAACCGTATCAGTGCATCGAACCATCAGGCAAGCAACCAACCAATTGATCATATCGATACAATCCCATGTTCTCGCTCCTGCTCTCTTTTACTGCATTAAGACAACGCGTTTCAAACTGCTGTGTGCTACGGTAGTTGAACCCACTTCCTCTGCATGACCTGTCATTGCCACAGTAACTAGATGAAACCCACTAGCATGTGTAGGAGTTGATTGAGCCATATGTATGTGTTGTTCCTACCTTGCTATGCCTGCTACGCTTAGAGTCGTGTCAGGTCTGGTTCATCTGGGTGATGGGCTAGAGTGAAATGATTATGTCGGTAATGAGAGTGGTGTGGTGAACACGATTTGATAAAGGTATCGATGAGAGGCCATGTAGGAGTACATGGTGGGTTGTTTCATTGAAGCCGACCTTAAGCACTGAGATCTGCATGTGTGATTTAAGAATCAGCTACTACCATGCATTGGGCCCGAAACCAATGGACCCTCTCGGCTTCTTATTCACCCTAGTTCTCCGTCCAGGAGTTGCAAGTAGTTTCTGGTGTTTGTAGCCTACTGGAGGCCGTGGACAGCGCTGACCGTAGGGGTGGGCTGTGATGCGGTAGGTACGTGGCCGGGTGTACCGAATACCCGTTAGGTATCTCGGGAACCCTGTTCACATCGTTCGGGGCCGTATGGGAAACCTCGGCCGGACTCCCTGCGGATGGAACCTGGATAGGCGATAAACCTGGACTGGAGGCTTAGGTGATTAGGTAGGTCGTGGCCGACACCCACGTTGGGCTTCCGCTTGAAGGTTGCCGAGTACATGTCGTGTAAACGACGGTAAGTGGTGAGAGCGTGTATGAAGAAGTACACCCCTGCAGGGTTATCATGATCTATTCGAATAGCCGCATCCGCGGTAAAGGACTACTTGGTTGCCTATACAGTTCATAGACAAGTAAATGGAAACTACTAAAAGCCTCAAGATAAGTGTGAGTGCCGAGGATGGCTCTTCCGTAGGAAGACGGAGGTGGATCCTCGGTAGTGTATTGAATTGGTGAGTAGTGGACTCGTGTAGGCAAAACCGTTTCAAATTGGAGTCTCGTAGGTTAGCCTAGCCAAGAGTCAAAGCTGGCTTGCTGCAATAACTCCACCAACCCCTCTTGATAATGTGCATGTATATAGGATCTGATGTAAGTCTTGCTGAGTACCTTTGTACTCATGATGCTATAATTTACATTTTTACAGAAGACGCTGCAATCCCTTCTGATGGGTTCTACGTAGACGTTGACATCAATGAGTAGGCTAAGACCCAGGTGGTGATCCTGAGCTTGTGAAGGACCACGTAGTATAGCTAGGCTTTCCAAGCCTCTTTTATTTTCTAGTTGTCTGTACTCAGACAAGTTACTTCCGCTGCTGGTTTGTATGACTGTATGACTTGAATGTTGGGTCGTGTGACCCGTACCTTTGTGTATGTAATGTATGGCTCTCTGAGCCTTAAATAAAGTAGTTGTGTCCTAGAGTCATGTTGTGATGCCTTGTTGTATTTGCACATATCGAGCATATTGTGTGTATGATTGAAATGCTTGGTATGTGTGGGATCTGACTATCTAGTCGATTATCTTTAGTAGCCTCTCTTACCGGGAAATGTCTCCTAGTGTTACCGCCGAGCCATGGTAGCTTGCTACTGCTTTGGAACACTTAGGCTGGCCGGCATGTGTCCTTCTTCGTTCCGGTGTCTGTCCCTTCGGGGAAATGTCACGCATTGAGTACCGGAGTCCTGTTAGCCCGCTACAGCCCGGTTTACCGGAGTCCTGCTAGCCCAGTGCTACAGCCCGGACCCACTTGCTGTTGACCGACACGTTCGAAGCTGGGTCATGAATGCCTGTCCCTGTAAGTCTGTGCCACTTTGGGTTTACGACTGGTCATGTCAGCCCGGGCTCCTTATCATATGGATGCTAGCGACACTATCATATACGTGAGCCAAAAGGCGCAAACGGTCCCGGGCAAAGGTAAGGCGACACCCGTGGGGATACCGTGCGTGAGGCCGCAAAGTGATATGAGGTGTTACAGGCTAGATCGATGTGACATCGAGTCGGGGTCCTGACAGCGTTGAGTGGTGTGGTGAACACGATTTGATAAAGGTATCGATGAGAGGCCATGTAGGAGTACATGGTGGGTTGTTTCATTGAAGCCGACCTTAAGCACTGAGATCTGTATGTGTGATTTAAGAATCAGCTACTACCATGCATTGGGCCCGAAACCAATGGACCCTCTCGGCTTCTTATTCACCCTAGTTCTCCGTCCAGGAGTTGCAAGTAGTTTCTGGTGTTTGTAGCCTACTGGAGGCCGTGGACAGCGCTGACCGTAGGGGTGGGCTGTGATGCGGTAGGTACGTGGCCGGGTGTACCGAATACCCGTTAGGTATCTCGGGAACCCTGTTCACATCGTTCGGGGCCGTATGGGAAACCTCGGCCGGACTCCCTGCGGATGGAACCTGGATAGGCGATAAACCTGGACTGGAGGCTTAGGTGATTAGGTAGGTCGTGGCCGACACCCACGTTGGGCTTCCGCTTGAAGGTTGCCGAGTACATGTCGTGTAAACGACGGTAAGTGGTGAGAGCATGTATGAAGATGTACACCCCTGCAGGGTTATCATGATCTATTCGAATAGCCGCGTCCGCGGTAAAGGACTACTTGGTTGCCTATACAGTTCATAGACAAGTAAATGGAAACTACTAAAAGCCTCAAGATAAGTGTGAGTGCCGAGGATGGCTCTTCCGTAGGAAGACGGAGGTGGATCCTCGGTAGTGTATTGAATTGGTGAGTAGTGGACTCGTGTACGCAAAACCGTTTCAAATTGGAGTCTCGTAGGTTAGCCTAGCCAAGAGTCAAAGCTGGCTTGCTGCAATAACTCCACCAACCCCTCTTGATAATGTGCATGTATATAGGATCTGATGTAAGTCTTGCTGAGTACCTTTGTACTCATGATGCTATAATTTACATTTTTACAGAAGACGCTGCAACCCCTTCTGATGGGTTCTACATAGACGTTGACATCAATGAGTAGACTAAGACCCAGGTGGTGATCCTGAGCTTGTGAAGGACCACGTAGTATAGCTAGGCTTTCCAAGCCTCTTTTATTTTCTAGTTGTCTGTACTCAGACAAGTTACTTCCGCTGCTGGTTTGTATGACTGTATGACTTGAATGTTGGGTCGTGTGACCCGTACCTTTGTGTATGTAATGTATGGCTCTCTGAGCCTTAAATAAGGTACTTGTGTCGTAGAGTCATGTTGTGATGCCTTGTTGTATTTGCACATATCGAGCATATTGTGTGTATGATTGAAATGCTTGGTATGTGTGGGATCTGACTATCTAGTCGTTTATCTTTAGTAGCCTCTCTTACCGGGAAATGTCTCCTAGTGTTACCGCCGAGCCATGGTAGCTTGCTACTGCTCTGGAACACTTAGGCTGGCCGGCATGTGTCCTTCTTCGTTCCGGTGTCTGTCCCTTCGGGGAAATGTCACGCATTGAGTACCGGAGTCCTGTTAGCCCGCTACAGCCCGGTTTACCGGAGTCCTGCTAGCCCAGTGCTACAGCCCGGACCCACTTGCTGTTGACCGACACGTTCGAAGCTGGGTCATGAATGCCTGTCCCTGTAAGTTTGTGCCACTTTGGGTTTACGACTGGTCATGTCAGCCCGGGCTCCTTATCATATGGATGCTAGCGACACTATCATATACGTGAGCCAAAAGGCGCAAACGGTCCCGGGCAAAGGTAAGGCGACACCCGTGGGGATACCGTGCGTGAGGCCGCAAAGTGATATGAGGTGTTACAGGCTAGATCGATGTGACATCGAGTCGGGGTCCAGACAGCGTTGAGTGGTGTGGTGAACACGATTTGATAAAGGTATCGATGAGAGGCCATGTAGGAGTACATGGTGGGTTGTTTCATTGAAGCCGACCTTAAGCACTGAGATCTGTATGTGTGATTTAAGAATCAGCTACTACCATGCATTGGGCCCGAAACCAATGGACCCTCTCGGCTTCTTATTCACCCTAGTTCTCCGTCCAGGAGTTGCAAGTAGTTTCTGGTGTTTGTAGCCTACTGGAGGCTGTGGACAGCGCTGACCGTAGGGGTGGGCTGTGATGCGGTAGGTACGTGGCCGGGTGTACCGAATACCCGTTAGGTATCTCGGGAACCCTGTTCACATCGTTCGGGGCCATATGGGAAACCTCGGCCGGACTCCCTGCGGATGGAACCTGGATAGGCGATAAACCTGGACTGGAGGCTTAGGTGATTAGGTAGGTCGTGGCCGACACCCACGTTGGGCTTCCGCTTGAAGGTTGCCGAGTACATGTCGTGTAAACGACGGTAAGTGGTGAGAGCGTGTATGAAGATGTACACCCCTGCAGGGTTATCATGATCTATTCGAATAGCCGCGTCCGCGGTAAAGGACTACTTGGTTGCCTATACAGTTCATAGACAAGTAAATGGAAACTACTAAAAGCCTCAAGATAAGTGTGAGTGCCGAGGATGGCTCTTCCGTAGGAAGACGGAGGTGGATCCTCGGTAGTGTATTGAATTGGTGAGTAGTGGACTCGTGTACGCAAAACCGTTTCAAATTGGAGTCTCGTAGGTTAGCCTAGCCAAGAGTCAAAGCTGGCTTGCTGCAATAACTACACCAACCCCTCTTGATAATGTGCATGTATATAGGATCTGATGTAAGTCTTGCTGAGTACCTTTGTACTCATGATGCTATAATTTACATTTTTACAGAAGACGCTGCAACCCCTTCTGATGGGTTCTACATAGACGTTGACATCAATGAGTAGGCTAAGACCCAGGTGGTGATCCTGAGCTTGTGAAGGACCACGTAGTATAGCTAGGCTTTCCAAGCCTCTTTTATTTTCTAGTTGTCTGTACTCAGACAAGTTACTTCCGCTGCTGGTTTGTATGACTGTATGACTTGAATGTTGGGTCGTGTGACCCGTACCTTTGTGTATGTAATGTATGGCTCTCTGAGCCTTAAATAAGGTACTTGTGTCGTAGAGTCATGTTGTGATGCCTTGTTGTATTTGCACATATCGAGCATATTGTGTGTATGATTGAAATGCTTGGTATGTGTGGGATCTGACTATCTAGTCGTTTATCTTTAGTAGCCTCTCTTACCGGGAAATGTCTCCTAGTGTTACCGCCGAGCCATGGTAGCTTGCTACTGCTCTGGAACACTTAGGCTGGCCGGCATGTGTCCTTCTTCGTTCCGGTGTCTGTCCCTTCGGGGAAATGTCACGCATTGAGTACCGGAGTCCTGTTAGCCCGCTACAGCCCGGTTTACCGGAGTCCTGCTAGCCCAGTGCTACAGCCCAGACCCACTTGCTGTTGACCGACACGTTCGAAGCTGGGTCATGAATGCCTGTCCCTGTAAGTCTGTGCCACTTTGGGTTTACGACTGGTCATGTCAGCCCGGGCTCCTTATCATATGGATGCTAGCGACACTATCATATACGTGAGCCAAAAGGCGCAAACGGTCCCGGGCAAAGGTAAGGCGACACGCGTGGGATACCGTGCGTGAGGCCGCAAAGTGATATGAGGTGTTACAGGCTAGATCGATGTGACATCGAGTCGGGGTCCTGACAGCGTTGAGTGGTGTGGTGAACACAATTTGATAAAGGTATCGATGAGAGGCCATGTAGGAGTACATGGTGGGTTGTTTCATTGAAGCCGACCTTAAGCACTGAGATCTGTATGTGTGATTTAAGAATCAGCTACTACCATGCATTGGGCCCGAAACCAATGGACCCTCTCGGCTTCTTATTCACCCTAGTTCTCCGTCCAGGAGTTGCAAGTAGTTTCTGGTGTTTGTAGCCTACTGGAGGCCGTGGACAGCGCTGACCGTAGGGGTGGGCTGTGATGCGGTAGGTACGTGGCCGGGTGTACCGAATACCCGTTAGGTATCTCGGGAACCCTGTTCACATCGTTCGGGGCCATATGGGAAACCTCGGCCGGACTCCCTGCGGATGGAACCTGGATAGGCGATAAACCTGGACTGGAGGCTTAGGTGATTAGGTAGGTCGTGGCCGACACCCACGTTGGGCTTCCGCTTGAAGGTTGCCGAGTACATGTCGTGTAAACGACGGTAAGTGGTGAGAGCGTGTATGAAGATGTACACCCCTGCAGGGTTATCATGATCTATTCGAATAGCCGCGTCCGCGGTAAAGGACTACTTGGTTGCCTATACAGTTCATAGACAAGTAAATGGAAACTACTAAAAGCCTCAAGATAAGTGTGAGTGCCGAGGATGGCTCTTCCGTAGGAAGACGGAGGTGGATCCTCGGTAGTGTATTGAATTGGTGAGTAGTGGACTCGTGTACGCAAAACCGTTTCAAATTGGAGTCTCGTAGGTTAGCCTAGCCAAGAGTCAAAGCTGGCTTGCTGCAATAACTACACCAACCCCTCTTGATAATGTGCATGTATATAGGATCTGATGTAAGTCTTGCTGAGTACCTTTGTACTCATGATGCTATAATTTACATTTTTACAGAAGACGCTGCAACCCCTTCTGATGGGTTCAACATAGACGTTGACATCAATGAGTAGGCTAAGACCCAGGTGGTGATCCTGAGCTTGTGAAGGACCACGTAGTATAGCTAGGCTTTCCAAGCCTCTTTTATTTTCTAGTTGTCTGTACTCAGACAAGTTACTTCCGCTGCTGGTTTGTATGACTGTATGACTTGAATGTTGGGTCGTGTGACCCGTACCTTTGTGTATGTAATGTATGGCTCTCTGAGCCTTAAATAAAGTACTTGTGTCGTAGAGTCATGTTGTGATGCCTTGTTGTATTTGCACATATCGAGCATATTGTGTGTATGATTGAAATGCTTGGTATGTGTGGGATCTGACTATCTAGTCGTTTATCTTTAGTAGCCTCTCTTACCGGGAAATGTCTCCTAGTGTTACCGCCGAGCCATGGTAGCTTGCTACTGCTCTGGAACACTTAGGCTGGCCGGCATGTGTCCTTCTTTGTTCCGGTGTCTGTCCCTTCGGGGAAATGTCACGCATTGAGTACCGGAGTCCTGTTAGCCCGCTACAGCCCGGTTTACCGGAGTCCTGCTAGCCCAGTGCTACAGCCCGGACCCACTTGCTGTTGACCGACACGTTCGAAGCTGGGTCATGAATGCCTGTCCCTGTAAGTCTGTGCCACTTTGGGTTTACGACTAGTCATGTCAGCCCGGGCTCCTTATCATATGGATGCTAGCGACACTATCATATACGTGAGCCAAAAGGCGCAAACGGTCCCGGGCAAAGGTAAGGCGACACCCGTGGGGATACCGTGCGTGAGGCCGCAAAGTGATATGAGGTGTTACAGGCTAGATCGATGTGACATCGAGTCGGGGTCCTGACAGCGTTGGCATCAGAGCCGGACTGCCTGTAGGTTCTCCAAGCCAAACTGGTCGATGTTGAGTCTAGAAATTCTTTAGTTATATGTAGGGGAATTGTTTGTGGGTTGGAACGTAAGGCTCTTTTTACTCCTTTATCTTATAACATTCTGATCTGAGTCAGCCTATTGTTCCACCGGGGGTTAAGGAGTTAGGATCTATTCTCTCTATCAGGATCACGTGTTACTAATCAGTAGTACCTTATAGGTTTGATGGATACAAGCCTAGTTCAGTTCTTCTACCACGTTATGTTGTTAGGATGGATTCAGAACTTTGATATGATGATGTCGAGTGTGTATGAAATCCTTTGTCAAATGTCTCAAAATCCTTCTTGAGCATTTACAGCTGTTATGCTGCCGAAAATTTGCTAGAAATTCTAATGCCTTTGCATTATGATTGTGCTTTCAGATGGCCACTCGCGACCTCAATCAAGTGGTTCTCCTGACTCGATGCCTAGATGTACCCGGTCATACCGCCATGTTGGTCAGGGTAATGACTGAGGCTGGATACCGCTGGTATCCTGAGTACACGGTCGAAGAGCAATTCCGAGATTTTAATCAAAGCCAGTACCTCTGCACTATCAGGATATTTCCATCTTATCCTGGGTCCACCGAGCCCCTTCACTGCTCCTATGGACTCGGGGTTACTATTGAGATGGCTGTGCAGGACGCCGCCTACTCTATGATGACCATCATGTGAGTCAGATCTGGTCTATTTCGGGACTCTGATTTCTGGTACATGCCAGGATCACTTCCGGGAGCACAAGGGTATCTCCAAGCTATCTATGCTGACCCCACTCAGGAGGATTCACGGACTCGCACCACTGCTGAGATGCTCGAGGATAAGGACCGTGAAAATCGGGCCTTGAGGTTAGAGATCTTCAATACCCGTGCTGACCACTGGGCCACTTTGACTCGGTTTGCACCGGCGGTGCAAGCTGGATATTCGGATATGCGCGATCTCTATCCTGTGAGATCTGCTCTGCCAGACGTGATGGGTTGGCGTGATGTAGGAGGCATCACCCCACCTCGCGGTCCCCGCAGGCCACCGTCTGTTGGTCCAAGACCTCATCCTAGTCCCTATGGTCCACAAGCTCCGCGAGATCGTCTGTTTCCGGATGATCATGTTGAGCTTCCAGGCTATGGAGGTGATTTCTACGAGAACTACTACGGATCGGTCTGAGTTAGTGGTAGTATCACTAGTTCGCACTAGCTGTGTCATCTATCGTTCCGCATGACTCGTGGGATATGACCTAGTTTGTACCCTTTCCGGAGATGTAGAAAAATAATGTATAGGAGCTTGGGATGCCTCCGATGAGATGTAATCCTCTTTTCACCGTAATAGTACTTTGTTTGGTCTTGTACTAAACCCTGTATGGTGTGTATGACGATGGAATAAAGAAGCAGTTTCTGTATCTACCATGTCATACGGATGATCATCTTGCATTTCGAGTTATTCCTTACATTTTGTATCCTATGTCGGAATTTTATCATTCTGACTAAATCATTGTCTTGTTTACCTAGGATGGTCAACACGCGCACTAACCCTGCTCCTCAAGAGCAGGCCGAAGGCAGTGAAGTCAGGGATGCAAATCTGCCTCATCCTCCTTCCCTAGCCGAGGTTATGATGGAAGCTGAGAGAAACAAGCGGGAGACCAACCGTTTGTTGGAGCGTATTGAACAGAACACAGCACACCATCAGAGGACTAACGTGGTGTCACTCAGTGATTTTATCAAATTACATCCACCCACGTTCCACCACTCCGTCGAGCCTCTCGACGCTGATGACTGGCTTCGCAGTATCTCTCACAAGCTGCGTTCCGCGCTAGTAGCTGAGGCTGACAAGGTCACCTTTGCTGCATATCATCTTGAAGGCCCCGCGAGTCTATGGTGGGAGAATTATGGAGCTATGCGCCCAGCGGGCCATGTCACTACTTGGGCTGAATTCAGCGAGGCTTTCCGTGAACATCACATTCCGGAGGGTCTCATGGACCGTAAACGTGAGGAATTTTGCAATTTCACCCAAGGCCGACTCTCTGTGGATGCTTACAGCAGGGAGTTTGGTAACCTTGCATGATATGCAACTGAGGAAGTTTCTACTGATGCCAAGAAGCAAGCAAGGTTCCGTAAGGGACTTAGTCCTGAGCTTCGCCGCGACCTCCGTCTGCATGAGTGCACATCTTTTCAGAAGCTTGTTAACAAGGCCATCAGTGCCGAAACTGGTCAGACTGATTATGACGCAACACGCAAGCATGGCCGTGACATGGGTTCCTCATTCGGTGCTGGTCCTCAGAAGCGCCGCGTGTGGGTGCCCAACACCGCCCTGCCACCCAGGTTCACACCGAGGCCATCTTTCCAGGCGCCTCGCCCTGTTCAACAGTCTGCTCCAGCCAAGCCCTATGGGGGTCCAACCAACAATGCTCCTCCACGTACCAGTTCCGTGACTTGCTTTAAGTGTGGGGAATCTGGTCACTATATGCGTGAGTGTCCCCAGACCAACCCCAACCAATCTGCTAAAGCTGTTGGCCGTGGCAAGCCGACAGGGAAAGTGTTCCACGCCAAGCCGGCCACCGCTACACGTGGCCATGTCAACTGTATCTCTGCCGAAGAAGCTCAAGAGGATCCCAACGTCGTTCTCGGTACGCTCCTTGTTAATTGCCACCCGGCATCTGTTCTTTTCGATACAGGAGCCTCTCATTCATTTATATCCGAGAACTATGCTCGTTTGCATAACACCGCATTCTGTAACATGCCATCCACTATGGAAATTTCTACTCCCGGTTCTAGATGGCAGACCTCCAGGGTAAGTTATGGAAATGAAATCCAAGTCGACAGACTTGTTTTCCTTGCATCTTTGATAGCTCTCAAATTTTCAGATATTAATATCATTTTGGGTATGGACTGGATGTCAGCTCATCATGCCAAAATTGATTGCTTCTCTAGGACTGTTCAACTTACTCATCCTTTGGGGAAGATAGTCAATGTCTTGACCCGATTAGCCAAGCGACAATTATATTCTCTTAACGCCAGCCCTTTGCCAGACCTTGAGGACGTTTCGGTAGTCCGTGACTTCCCGGATGTCTTCCCAGAGGAATTGCCAGGTGTTCCACCTGACAGGGATGTTGAGTTCGTAATAGACCTTATTCCAGGAACCGTCCCGATTGCTAGAAGACCCTATAAGATGGCACCACTTGAACTAGCCGAGCTTAAGAAACAACTCGACGAGTCCTTGAAAAAGGGTTTCATCCGACCTAGTTCATCTCCGTGGGCTTGCCCCGTCCTCTTCGTCAAGAAGAAGGATGGTACGGACCGGATGGTTGTAGATTATCGACCTGTCAATTTGGTCACAATCAAGAACAAATATCCGCTCCCTAGGATCAACGACCTGTATGATCAGCTCGCTGGATCCTCAGTCTTCTCCAAGATGGATTTGAGGTTGGGCTACCATCAAATCAAAATCAGAAACGGGGACATTCCTGAAACGGCCTTTGTTACTCGTTATGGCCAATACGAGTACACCGTCATGTCCTTCGGTTTAACCAACGCTCCAGCCACCTTTTCTCGGTTAATGAACTCAATCTTCATGGAGTATTTGGATAAATTCATCGTAGTTTATCTCGATGATATACTCATCTACTCCAAGAACGAGGAAGAACATGCCGAACATCTAAGGCTAGTGTTGAAGAAACTTCGAGAGCATCGTCTTTATGCCAAATTCTCTAAATGTGAATTTTGGTTGTCAGAAGTGACCTATCTGGGTCATGTAATATCTGGTAAAGGTATTGCTGTTAACCCTGAGCGAGTTCAAGCCGTCCTTAATTGGACTCCACCTGAATCGGTCAAGCAAGTTCGGAGTTTTCTGGGCTTAGCGAGCTATTGTCGTCGCTTTGTCGAAAATTTCTCCAAAGTTGCCAAACCTCTAACCGAACTCCTCAAGAAAGATAAGAAGTTCGAATGGACTCCACAATGTGAGCACAGCTTTCAGGAACTGAAAAGACGCCTGACTTCTGCTCCCGTACTGGTACCGCCAGACTTCTCCAAGGACTTTGTTATCTACTGCGACGCCTCGCGACAAGGACTAGGTTGCATTCTCATGCAAGATCGACATGTAATTGCTTACGCTTCACGGCAATTGCATCCACATGAGGAGAATTATCCACTCTTGATCTAGAGCTTGCAGCCGTAGTCTATGCACTTAAGACCTGGCGACATTACCTCCTCGGTAACCGTTGCGAAATATTCACTGATCACCAAAGTCTGAAGTACATTTTCACCCAACCGGATTTGAATCTCAGGCAAAGACGTTGGGTTGAGTTGATCATAGATTTCGACTTAGGAATAACTTACACCCCAGGGAAGGCCAACGTCATGGCTGATGCGCTAAGTCGTAAATCTTATTGTAACAACCTAATGTTACAACAAAGTCAACCGCTTCTCCATGAGGAATTTCGGAAGCTTAACCTTCACATTGTTCCTCAAGGTTTTCTTTGCACCTTGGTGGCAAAACCTACCCTTACGGACCAGATCGTCAAGGCATAGAAGGTAGATCCGGGAATCTCCCGCATTAAGAGAAACATCAAGAAAGGAATTGCGAATTGTTTCTCCATTAATGATCAAGGGGTCGTATACTTCGGGAATCGACTAGTGGTTCCCAAAGTGCGAAACCTGAGGCGATTGATCCTTAAGGAGGCTCATGAATCTCCTCTCACCATTCATCCCGGTAGTACTAAGATGTATCAGGACCTACGCCAGAGGTTCTGGTGGACTAGGATGAAGAGAGAAATTGCTCAGTATATTGCTAATTCTGACGTCTGTCGTCGTATAAAAGCAGAGCATCAATGGCCTGCTGGCACCCTTCAACTCCTAGCTATTCCTGAATGGAAATGGGATAAAATTGGTATGGACTTCATTACCGGTTTTCCCAGGACCAAGAGAGGGAATAATGCTATCTTTGTCGTTGTCGATCGTCTTTCCAAAGTGGCCCATTTCTTACCTGTTCGTGAGAGTATAACCGCTAGTCAGCTGGCAGACCTATACATCTCCCGGATAGTGTCTCTCCATGGTGTTCCTTTGGAAATTAACTCGGATCGAGGAAGTATTTTCACCTCTCGATTTTGGGAAAGTTTCCAAAACGCTATGGGAACCCGCCTTTCCTTTAGCACCGCTTTTCACCCTCAATCGAGTGGTCAAGTGGAACGCATCAACCAGATCCTAGAAGACATGCTTCGAGCCTCTGTCATCTCATTCGGAATGGATTGGGAGAAGTGCCTTCCATTTGCCGAATTCGCTTACAACAACAGCTAACAATCTAGCTTGGGTAAAGCCCCTTTTGAAGTTCTCTATGGACGACGGTGTCGAACACCCCTTAACTGGTCAGAGACCGGGGAAAGACAATTCTTTGGCCCGGATATGATTCAGGAAGCAGAAGAGCAAGTTCGCATCGTTCGTGAAAAATTGAAAACAGCCCAATCCCGTCAGAAGAGTCAATATGACCGAAAACATAAGGCTATGACTTTCGAGATTGACGAGAAGGCTTACCTTCGGGTTACCCCTCTAAAGGGAACCCATCGTTTCGGTATCAAAGGCAAATTGGCTCCTCGTTATATTGGACCTTTTCGCATTCTCGCCAAACGAGGAGAAGTTGCCTACCAGTTGGAACTACCTCCGCACCTCTCCAGAGTCCACGATGTCTTCCACGTTTCTCAACTCAGGCGTTGCTTCTCGGATCCTATCCGTGGAGTGGACCACGAAACACTTGATCTCCAAGATAATCTTACATATCGAGAGTACCCCATTCATATCCTCGATCAGGCCGAGCGTACCACTCGACGTCATAATATCAAGTTTCTCAAAGTTCAATGGTCGCACCATTCTGAGGATGAAGCAACTTGGGAAAGGGAGGATCGTCTTCGACTCGAGTACCCCGCCTTCTTTCCGGAAGAACCCAAATCTCGGGACGAGATTCTTTTGAGTGGGGGTGAGTTGTCACATCCTAGTTAGCCATGCATTAGAGTGTTGCATCATGTTTACTCTTTCACCAGAAACCTGAAATGGGGATGACAGAACCCCCAGTCCCCTCTGAAACCAATTAGGGTTTACTAAAAACTTTTTCAATGAACCTGAAATGCCCTTCTAAAATGCCCATCATTTTTGTCTTGGTTCAGAACCTCTGCCAAAAGTGGTGCACATTTTCCTAGGCCATCTTAGGGTTTTTGAATTAAATCATAAATATTTGAATTTGGGCATTTAGAATTATATAAAATATTTAAATGCTCAAATATCTCCAAACTAAAATGTTTCATGTTGGAAATAATCCAACTATGGACCAGGAGTAGTTTGGTGATTTTAGGAGTAGCCTAAGTATTTTATTTAATTCAACAAAGTTGCAGAAGTATTAAAAAAACAGAAAACAGAAGAAATGGAAAAAGCTTACCTGGCGCCTAGCACCCGGCCCACCTGTCGGCCCAGCCCAGCACCGCGCCAGCGAGCTGCTTGCCGGCCAGGCAGGCAGGCAGGTGCTCGACGGCGAGCACCGCATGGGTGCCAGGCACCTGCTCGCCGCCTCGCCGCGTCCCTCGCCCGGCTAACGCCGTGAATCGGCCTCCCCCTCTCCCCCGAACCTCCCAGACACCCCCTCTCCCCTCCAGCTCCTCTCCCTCGCTCTCCCACGCCATGGCCGACACCATCGCCGCCACCCCCTCGCCGTAGCCACGCCCTCAGTCAACCTCACGCCATGCTGCCGTGTCCAGGAGCTCCGCCGCCGTCCACTTCATCGAGCTAGCCGACCCCCGTGTGCTCGTGCGGCCCGAGACCACCGCACCGACCTCGCCCGAGCTCGCCGTCGCCGGAGATCCCCTTCAACGCCGTCGCCGCCTCAGCTCGTCCCCGACCCCGCCGGTGGCCTCTACGGGAGCGCTGTGAGCCTAGCTACCTCTCCGACCCTCCCTCTCTCATTCCCGAGCCGTGTAGCCACCGCACGAAGATCACACGCACGCACCGCCGCGGATCTCGTCGCCGACGTGCTTCCGGCCATCCTCCGGCCAACCCGCGGTGTCCAACGCACTCACCATGCTGCGTTAGGCCCAACCGTGCACGTCCCGCACCTCCCCGCACACCCTAGCGTCAAGTTCGTCTTCGGCCGAACCCCGGTGGCCGCCAAAGTCGTCGCCGGCGCCAACTCCGGCCACCCCGACCCCAACGGACTCCACCAAGAGCTGCGGCTCGACCTCAGCTCCTCTCCGGTGCCCTCCGCGGCTCGTTTGGTTGCCGGAACGGCAAAAATCACTTCCGCCGCCGCGTCGGGCTCGCCGGCGGCTAAACGCCGGTGCAGCCGACCCGGGTTTGACCACGGGTGTGCCCTGGTTGACTCCCCTGAGTCAATGACAGGTGGGGCCCAGCCCTGTTAATTAAACAGGTTTAGTTTTAATTAAACTTTAATCAATTTAATCACCCTGACATGCGGGACCCACTGTCAGGTTTGACCCGGACGAGTTCCGTTGACCTGCTGACATCACACTGACGTCAGGCTGACGCAATAATTGATTTTCTGGAATTATTCTAATACAGGAAATTCCAGTATATAATTTAAACTTCAAAAATTCATAACTTTTATTCTGTAACTCCAAATCAGACAAATTATATATGAAAAATGATCCGAAAAATCCAATCTATCCATCTGTACTACTTTCATGCATGACTAAACAAGTTAACTTGATGTTTAATGCAGAACAAGGAAAAACACTTTAAAGGACCATAATTGAGTTTGAAATTTGAATCTTTGATCCAAATTGGTTCAAACCCTTCTGGTCTTAGTTGCATTAGCCCAACACACTCATATTGCTATGTTTCATGCATGCATCATATTGTTGCACATTGTTTGGTAATGGTTGTATATCGGTGTTCTTTGCGGCAGGATCTGCCTCCGAGGAGTATCGTGATTACCCTAACGAAGAACCGTATCAGTGCATCGAACCATCAGGCAAGCAACCAACCAATTGATCATATCGATACAATCCCATGTTCTCGCTCCTGCTCTCTTTTACTGCATTAAGACAACGCGTTTCAAACTGCTGTGTGCTACGGTAGTTGAACCCACTTCCTCTGCATGACCTGTCATTGCCACAGTAACTAGATGAAACCCACTAGCATGTGTAGGAGTTGATTGAGCCATATGTATGTGTTGTTCCTACCTTGCTATGCCTGCTACGCTTAGAGTCGTGTCAGGTCTGGTTCATCTCGGTGATGGGCTAGAGTGAAATGATTATGTCGGTAATGAGAGTGGTGTGGTGAACACGATTTGATAAAGGTATCGATGAGAGGCCATGTAGGAGTACATGGTGGGTTGTTTCATTGAAGCCGACCTTAAGCACTGAGATCTGTATGTGTGATTTAAGAATCAGCTACTACCATGCATTGGGCCCGAAACCAATGGACCCTCTCGGCTTCTTATTCACCCTAGTTCTCCGTCCAGGAGTTGCAAGTAGTTTCTGGTGTTTGTAGCCTACTGGAGGCCGTGGACAACGCTGACCGTAGGGGTGGGCTGTGATGCGGTAGGTACGTGGCCGGGTGTATCGAATACCCATTAGGTATCTCGGGAACCCTCTTCACATCGTTCGGGGCCGTATGGGAAACCTCGGCCGGACTCCCTGCGGATGGAACTTGGATAGGCGATAAACCTAGACTGGAGGCTTAGGTGATTAGGTAGGTCGTGGCCGACACCCACGTTGGGCTTCCGCTTGAAGGTTGCCGAGTACATGTCGTGTAAACGACGGTAAGTGGTGAGAGCGTGTATGAAGAAGTACACCCCTGCAGGGTTATCATGATATATTCGAATAGCCGCGTCCGCGGTAAAGGAGTACTTGGTTGCCTATACAGTTCATAGACAAGTAAATGGAAACTACTAAAAGCCTCAAGATAAGTGTGAGTGCCGAGGATGGCTCTTCCGTAGGAAGACGGAGGTGGATCCTCGATAGTGTATTGAATTGGTGAGTAGTGGACTCGTGTACGCAAAACCGTTTCAAATTGGAGTCTCGTAGGTTAGCCTAGCCAAGAGTCAAAGCTGGCTTGCTGCAATAACTCCACCAACCCCTCTTGGTAATGTGCATGTATATAGGATCTGATGTAAGTCTTGCTGAGTACCTTTGTACTCATGATGCTATAATTTACATTTTTACAGAAGACGCTGCAACCCCTTCTGATGGGTTCTACGTAGACGTTGACATCAATGAGTAGGCTAAGACCCAGGTGGTGATCCTGAGCTTGTGAAGGACCACGTAGTATAGCTAGGCTTGGACTAACATCTTAAGCTCATATCTATCTCTGCAAGCAGAAATAGCAGCAGAAGATTCCATATCAAAAAGATAACCCTCAGGAATAACAGGCATATTTTCATCATCACTCTTATCAGCGTATTCAGATTCAATAATTTCTTTTTCTCTAGCCCTGGCAATTTGTTCATCAAGAAATTCACTAAGGGGCACAGTAGTATCAGGCATAGAAGCAGTTTCATCATAAGTATCATGCATAGCAGAAGTGGCATCATCAATAACATGCGACATATCAGAACGAATAGCAGAAGCAGGTGTAGGTGTCGCAAACTTACTCATAACAGAAGGTGAATCAAGTGCAGAGCTAGATGGCAGTTCTTTACCTCCCCTCGTAGTTGAGGGATAGATCTTGGTTTTTGCATCTCTCAAGTTCTTCATAGTGTCCAGCAGATATAAATCCCAAGTGAATCAAAGAATAGAGCTATGCTCCCCGGCAACGGCGCCAGAAATTAGTCTTGATAACCCACAAGTATAGGGGATCGCAACAGCTTTCGAGGGTAGAGTATTCAACCCAAATTTATTGATTCGACACAAGGGGAGCCAAAGAATATTCTCAAGTATTAGCAACTGAGTTGTCATTTCAACCACACCTGGAAACTTAGTATCTGCAGCAAAGTGTTTAGTAGCAAAGTAATATGATAGTGGTGGTAGCAGCAACAAAAGTAAAGACAGCAAAAGTAATGTTTTTTGTATTTTGTAGTGATTGTAACAGTAGCAACGGAAAAGTAAATAAGGGAAAACCAGTATATGGAAAACTCGTAGGCACCAGATCAGTGATGGATAATTATGCCGGATGCGGTTCATCATGTAACACTCATAACATAGGGTGACACAGAACTAGCTCCAATTCATCAATGTAATGTAGGCATGTATTCCGTATATAGTCATACGTGCTTATGGAAAAGAACTTGCATGACATCTTTTGTCCTACCCTCCCATGGTAGCGGGGTCCTATTGGAAACTTAGGGATATTAAGGCCTCCTTTTAATAGAGAACCGGAACAAAGCATTAGCACATAGTGAATACATGAACTCCTCAAACTATGGTCATCACCGGGAGTGGTCCCGATTATTGTCACTTCGGGGTTGCCGGATCATAACACATAGTAGGTGACTATAGACTTGCAAGATAGGATCAAGAACTCACATATATTCATGAAAACATAATAGGTTCAGATCTGAAATCATGGCACTCGGGCCCTAGTGACAAGCATTAAGCATAGCAAAGTCATAGCAACATCAATCTCAGAACATAATGGATACTAGGGATCAAACCCTAACAAAACTAACTCAATTACATGATAAATCTCATCCAACCCATAACCGCCCAGCAAGCCTACGATGCAATTACTCACGCACGGCGGTGAGCATCATGAAATTGGTGATGGAGGATGGTTGATGATGACGACGGCGACGAATCCCCCTCTCGGGAGCCCCGAACGGACTCCAGATGAGCCCTCCCGAGAGGTTTTAGGGCTTGGCGGTGGCTCCGTATCGTAAAACACGATGATTTCTTCTCTTTGATTTTTTTCTCTCCGAAAGCAAATATATAGAGTTGGAGTTGGCATCGGAGGGTCAACAGGGGGCCCACAAGGTAGGGGGCGCACCCCCCACCCTCATGGAAAGGGTAAGGGCCCCTGGTCTTCATATTTGGCGAGGATTTTTTACTATTTTTTCTAAGACCTCCCGTGGAGTTTCAGGTCATTCCGAGAATATTTGTTTTCTGCACATAAAACAACATCATGGTAATTCTGCTGAAAACAGCGTCAGTCCGGGTTAGTTCCATTCAAATCATACAAGTTAGAGTCCAAAACAAGGGCAAAAGTTTTTGGAAAAGTAGATACGACGGAGACGTATCAGTCTCCAACGTATCTATAATTTTTGATTGCTCCATGCTATATTATCTAATGTTTTGGACTATATTGGGCTTTATTTTCCACTTTTATATTATTTTTGGGACTAATCTATTAACCGGAGGCCCAGCCCAGAATTGTTGTTTTTTTCCTATTTCAGTGTTTCAAAGAAACGGAATATCAAACGGAGTCCAAATGGAATAAAACCTTCAGGAGCGTGATTTTCTCACTGAACGTGATCCAGGAGACTTGGACCCTACTCCAAGGAATCAAAGAGGCGGTCACGAGGGTGGGGGTGCCCCCCCCTAGGGCGCGCCCCCTGCCTCATGGGCCCCTCGGTGCTCCACCGACGTACTCCTTCCTCCTATATATACCTACGTACCCCCAAATGATTAGAACAGGAGCCAAAAACCTAACTCCACCGCCGCAACTTTCTGTATCCACGAGATCCCATCTTGGGGCCTGTTCCAGAGCTCCGCCAGAGAGGGCCGTCATCACAGAGGGCTTCTACATCATCATAGCCTCTCCGATGAAGTGTGAGTAGTTTACCTCAGACCTTCGGGTCCATAGTTAGTAGCTAGATGGCTTCTTCTCTCTTTTTGGATCTCAATACAAAGTTCTCCCCCTCTCTTGTGGAGATCTATTCGATGTAATCTTCTTTTTGCGGTGTGTTTGTTGAGATCGATGAATTGTGGGTTTATGATCAAGTCTATCTATAAATAATATTTGAATCTTCTCTGAATTCTTTTATGTATGATTGGTTATCTTTGCAAGTCTCTTCGAATTATCTGTTTGGTTTGGCCAACTAGATTGGTAGTTCTTACCATGGGAGAAGTGCTTAGCTTTGGGTTCGATCTTGCGGTGTCCTTTCCCAGTGACAGAAGGGGCAGCAAGGCACGTATTGTATCGTTGCCATCAAGGATAACAAGATGGGGTTTATTTCATATTGCATGACTTTATCTCTCTACATGATGTCATCTTGCTTAAGGCGTTACTCTGTTTTTAAGTTAATACTCTAGATGCATGCTGGATTCCCGTAGCATGCACGTATGGTGAACCGTTATGTGATGAAGTCGGAGCATGATTTATTTATCGATTGTCTTCCTTATGAGTGGTGGTCGGGGACGAGCAATGGTCTTTTCCTACCAATCTATCCCCCTAGGGGCATGCGCGTAATACTTTGCTTTGATAACTTCTAGATTTTTGCAATAAGTATATGAGTTCTTTATGACTAATGTTGAGTCCATGGATTATACGCACTCTCACCCTTCCACCTTTGCTAGCCTCTCTAATACCGCGCACCTTTCGCCGGTATCATACACCCACCATATACCTTCCTCAAAACAGCCACCATACCTAACTATCATGGCATTTCCATAGCCATTCCGAGATATATTGCCATGCAACTTTCCACCGTTCCGTTTATCATGACACATTCATCATTGTCATATTGCATATCCCGGTACACTGCCGGAGGCATTCATATAGAGTCATATTTTGTTCTAAGTATCGAGATGTAACTGTTGAGTTGTAAGAAAAATAAAAGTGTGATGATCATCATTTTTAGAGCATTGTCCCAAGTGAGGAAAGAATGATGGAGATATGATTCCCCCATAAGTCGTGATGAGACTCCGGACGAAAAATAAATAAAAGAGGCCAAAGAAGCCCAAATAAAAAATAATAAAAAAGAGACCATAAAAAAAGAGAAAAGGCCCAAATAAAAAATAAAAAAATAAAAAAATGAGAGAAAAAGAGAGAAAGGACAATGTTACTATCCTTTTACCACACTTGTGCTTCAAAGTAGCACCATGATCTTCATGATAGAGAGTCTCCTATGTTGTAGCTTTCATATACTAGTGGGAATCTTTCATTATAGAACTTGGCTTGTATATTCCAATGATGGGCTTCCTCAAATTGCCCTAGGTCTTCATGAGCAAGCAAGTTGGATGCACACCCACTTAGTTTCTTTTTGAGCTTCCATATACTTATAGCTCTAGTGCATCTGTTGCATGGCAATCCCTACTCACTCACATTGATATCTATTGATGGGCATCTCCATAGCCCATTGATACGCCTAGTTGATGTGAGACTATCTTCTCCTTTTTGTCTTCTCCACAACCACCATTCTATTCCACCTATAGTGCTATATCCATGGCTCACGCTCATGTATTGCGTGAAGATTGAAAAAGTTTTGAAAAAGTTAGAGTATGAAACAATTGCTTGGCTTGTCGTCGGGGTTGTGCATGATTTAAATACTTTGTGTGGTGAAGATAGAGCATAGCCAGACTATATGATTTTGTAGGGATAACTTTCTTTGGCCATGTTATTTTGAAAGACATAATTGCTTTGTTAGTATGCTTGATGTATTATTATTTTTATGTCAATAAAAACTTTTGTCTTGAATCTTTCGAATCTGAATATTCATATCACAATTAAGAAGATTTGCATTGAAATTATGCCAAGTAGCACTCCGCATCAAAAATTCTTTTTCTTTATCATTTACCTACTTGAGGACGAGCAGGAATTAAGCTTGGGGATGCCTGATACATCTCCAATGTATCTATAATTTTTGATTGCTCCATGCTATATTATCTACTGTTTTGGACTATATTGGGCTTTATTTTCCACTTTTATATTATTTTTGGGACTAACCTATTAACCGGAGGCCCAGCCCAGAATTGTTTTTTTTTCCTATTTCAGTGTTTCGAAGAAACGGAATATCAAACGGAGTCTGAATGGAATAAAACCTTCAGGAGCGTGATTTTCTCACTGAACGTGATCCAGGAGACTTGGACCCTACTCCAAGGAATCAAAGAGGCGGTCACGAGGGTGGGGGGCGCCCCCCCTAGGGCGCGCCCCCTGCCTCATGGCCCCCTCGGTGCTCCACCAACGTACTCCTTCCTCCTATATATACCTACGTACCCCCAAATGATCAGAACAGGAGCCAAAAACCTAATTCCACGCCGCAACTTTCTGTATCCACGAGATCCCATCTTGGGGCCTGTTCCAGAGCTCGGCCGGAGAGGGCCGTCATCACAGAGGGCTTCTACATCATCATAGCCTCTCCGATGAAGTGTGAGTAGTTTACCTCAGACCTTCGGGTCCATAGTTAGTAGCTAGATGGCTTCTTCTCTCTTTTTGGATCTCAATACAAAGTTCTCCCCCTCTCTTGTGGATATCTATTCGTTGTAATCTTCTTTTTGTAGTGTGTTTGTTGAGATCGATGAATTGTGGGTTTATGATCATGTCTATCTATGAATAATATTTGAATCTTCTCTGAATTCTTTTATGTATGATTGGTTATCTTTGCAAGTCTCTTCGAATTATCCGTTTGGTTTGGCCAACTAGATTGGTAGTTCTTGCCATGGGAGAAGTGCTTAGCTTTGGGTTCGATCTTGCGGTGTCCTTTCCCAGTGACAGAAGGGGCAGCAAGGCACATATTGTATCGTTGCCATCGAGGATAACAAGATGGGGTTTATTTCATATTGCATGAATTTACCTCTCTACATCATGTCATCTTGCTTAAGGCGTTACTCTGTTTTTAACTTAATACTCTAGATGCATGCTGGATTGCGGTCGATGAGTGGAGTAATAGTAGTAGATGCAGAATCGTTTCGGTCTACTTGTCACGGACGTGATGCCTATATACATGATCAAGCCTATATATTCTCATAACTATGCTCAATTCTGTCAATTGCTCAACAGTAATTTGTTCACCCACCGTAGAATACTTATGCTCTTGAGAGTAGCCACTAGTGAAACCTATGGCCCCCGGGTCTATTCTCATCATATCAATCTCCATCACTTTAATCTTGCTTTGCTTTTTTACTTTGCCTTTACTTTTTACTTTGCATCTTTATACCATAAATACCAAAAATATTATATCTATCAGATCTCACTCTCGTAAGTGACTGTGAAGGGATTGACAACCCCTAATCGCGTTGGTTGCGAGTAGCTATCATTTTGTGCAGGTACGAGGGACTTGAGCGTGGCCTCCTACTGGATTGATACCTTGGACTCAAAAACTGAGGGAAATACTTACGCTACTTTGCTGCATCATCCCTTCCTCTTCGGGGAAAACCAACGCAAGCTCAAGAGGTAGCAGTGCTCCATCCCGCACCCCCATGGAGCGGCTACCTTGAAGCCGGCGCCGCGGGCGACATCTCCACAGCAGCTCTCCCCCAGTGCGAGGCCCCTTCGGCGGCGGCGGCCATACCAGCCGGATCTGCTGCTGCTGCTCCGGCTCTCGCTCGATCGCTCGCTTGCCCAGCTGCCGCTGCTGCTCTCCCCCTCGCTCGTGATGCTGCTCTGCTCTGATTAAGCCACGCTTCAGTCCACTGAATCGACTTTTGGGTCAGTCGATTTTCAGGGGTTGGGGGGGCTCGCCGGAGGTAAGGAAGAACCACCCGTAGCGGGGACGGGGGCTCGCCGGAGAGGTACCCCACTATCTATCTTAGGGTTCAGGGTGGGGGCGGGGGCCCTAGAGGGCTGGCCGGGGCGACGGTGGCGAGTTGTTTCGGGGCGGCGAGGCGGCGCTGGGGCCGGCGGTTCGGCCGGTGGTGGCTGGCGGCTCAGGGGGGTGCAGGTTGAAGATGAACTGCAGGCCCTCCCTAAACTACATGTCAAGTGCCTCTCTGCTACCATTGCGTTCAGTTTCGACAGTAGCATTCAGATTCCACAGTAAATTTCAGTTTCGACAGTTAAGTTCAGAGTCAACAGTTTTTACCTCTTCTATTGTAGTCAGGTGGTTTTTGGTGATGTTAATTTTACATCCATTTTACATCATCTATTGGAGATGCTATTAGAATCCCACTTGAGATTGATGATGTCTGTCTTGTGCTGCTTCAGCCTTGATGTCTTACGGCTCACCGGAGCTGCTCCAACGACAGAACGATCCGTCACAATAGAGCAGTGCCCTAGACGCCGTCTACAGATTCCTCAGATCTTCCTCCACACCTCCGACAGCCACCTCTGCCTCAACTGCTTTAGCGACCAACCTAAATGATGTTGAGGTCGACACGGCTACGGCAAAGAGGTTGTACACTTGTTGCATCACGTATTACTATACATTCACGTCGATCCATTAGGGCTATTTTGGTTCAACGGAAAAACATCGATCCACTGGTTGTTACCATCACTCTAAATTTCTGCATGCTCTCCTTACATAATCTCACCATATTTTTTTCGTATGCATGTCAGATATTGTACACAGTCATGCTGAACATGTAGAGAAAAAGAGAAGAGTTTTGCGCGGCAATACAATGTCATGCAGACATCGCTCCATGGTGGGTTCAATGGCAAACCCTCCCCACCCCTCTCCAGATTGTAATCCAGAGGAAGATATCTGTTCTGAGGCAGATTCGGATGCCGCTGACCACTCCTATTTACCCCCCAAGGTGTTTGCTCTACCTTGGCATGATGATGTTAGTCATATCATGCATATGTTGCCTTGCAGTGCCTACTTTTAACATCATATATGTCATCTGCTTAGTTTAGACATGTTCTGTAATGCCACCTATTTAGTTTCTATATCATTTATGGGAATTATGCAGTCTCATGTCTTTTAGCCAGCCATAATATATGTGAAATGTGCAATGCCATCCTGTTTAACCAGGCATCATATATTTGAATGATATCTTGCCCATCATTTTCTTCATTACATTTCCATTTGTCGACAATGTTTGTACATTAAACTACTCTTCCTGTGAATCAGCCATTTGGGTGGGAGATGGAAAAATCTGGAGTGAAAACAAGGCCTTCAGAGCAGACGGTGCTACCTGTCGAAGCAGATCTCTTGTTGGGTCCCGATAGCTCCTCAAAGATGGATTCAGAGACAGATGACCAGTCTTATTCCCCCACTGAGGTGTATGCTCTAACTTGGCACGATTATATTGATCATATCATGCATACGGTGTCTTGCATTGCATAGTTTAGACATCATATACACAATATTCAACACCATGTTCTTAGTTCAGACATCATACCGAATGCCCTCTGTTTAGCATATAAATCACATATGTGAATTAAATGATGCGATCCTGATTACTTAGATAACATGTAGGTGAATTATGTCATGCGATCCTGTTTAGTTATTCAACATATCTTTGAATTATGTTATGCTATGCTATCCAGTTTAGATAGACATCATATATGTGAAATTATGTCATGCTATCCGTTTTAGTTAAACAATATACATGTCAACTATTTCATGCCCTCTTTTTTCCACACTATCTATTGCACTGTCTCTCATACAATGTCTGTACATTAAACTATGTTTCTTGTTTATCAGCCATTTGAATTGGAGCGGGTGATGCCAGTATCTAGCGGACTAAAAACACGGTCTTCAAATAAAACAGTGTTACCTCTTGGTGGAGATAGCACCCCGGTTGTACATGCACAAGAACCAGCCCTACCACACATAACCCAAACTCTCGCAGATTGTACCCCTACTACGATGGACAGAGAACCAGCTTCACCCAATCTAACCCAACCCCAGCCGATAGTAACCCAGTTCCTGTTGACACAGCACCATCTCCACCATAGAGCTCCCAAACAAAAGCAGTTAGTAAGGTAGCTCCAGTGCCCATAGGGCCAGTACTATCACGGCGAACCCTAACTCCACCAGTTAGTACGCTTATTCCTGTGAAGGAAGCACAACCAGCTAGTCGTAGTTTAGCATTTATCGCATTTGATGTTGTTAAATCGTATGTGCGTATCTTCCCATCTTGGAAATATTATACTGAAGATGAAGGAAAATGCCAGTTGCAGGTGTTTGTCCAGGAGTTATGTGTAAGTAATGTTAGTCATGGCAATTACTTTGCTTCGTCCCATACGTCCTACGTCCATGATGGTTATAATACAACAAATTTTTCTCTATAGAGAAGGACCGATTTGGAAACTCAGGATGAGGTAACCTGTGCTAATACCTCTGCTATCTTCAAGAATGCTTGGTGGCAGTATCGCAATTACCTGAAGAAAACGTACTTCACCGGCGAAGAAACTCATCAAATTCCATTACGTTCTCCTGAGACACATTTACTGGACGATGACTGGGAACGCCTTGTTCTGTACTGGTCCCGAGCCAAGAATGTGGTAAGGTCTATGAGCTCATTTTCTATTTTTAAGTATTATATTCTTGCGTCTTACTGTACTCTGTTCATGTAGAACAAGTGCCTAAACCTGAAGAACAACTGTTCTAATTTAAGATTCCATTGCTACCATAGGACATAGATATATGTTTGTTTGATGCTTTTATTATGTACTAGTACTTGGCAATAGAAGACTTGGTAGTTTAATCCTGTCCACCTTACTAATGAACTGGTTCACCGAAATGAGTTTCATATACTAGTACATGCTAAAATTGTTATGTGTGTGCTTGTTTCTTCTTTTAGAATGCTGACAGAATATTGGGGAAGAGTGCCTTATTAAGCAACGGTAAAGGAAGTAATGCAGATAAGGTTCAGGATAGTGACACATCCTGTCTTGCTTTAGTGTTGGAGTTACTGGCCACTACCGCTTGCACAAGCTATTCAAACTCACTGTCTGAATCAGTTCAGTTTCTTGAGTCTCAACTACAAGCTGAAAGACATCTATCAGCTGTGCTGCGACAAGAAGTGGAAGTACTGCGGAAGTCCCTGGAGCATTCAGATGCATACTTTCCGGTGCAACAGCAAGCGTTGGAGGATTTTAGTGCCAAACAGGACAAAGCTAATCAGCTTGCTAATCTTATTGCCAACATGGTGGATACCCAGGATAGCGTTTCTTGAGCTCTTCTGAACTTGTTTCAATTATGCTCTTGTTTTGCTGCCGCGTTTATTTGCACTGGTGGCCAATTTTGACGGCCAGTGTATATGATATGCTGCTTTGTTCCCTATATTTGCACTGGTGGCGAACTTTGATGCCCAGTGGATGTAATATGTGTAACAATGTTGGGGATATCGCTTATCGGGAACTTATCGGTCGACCCATGATAAGGGGTAAATCGGCCAGTTTATCGGCATATCGGCCGATTTATCATCATATCGGTTGATTTATGGGCCGATATATCTTATCGGTCAGACACTGGTAAGCGATAAATCGGCCGATTTATCGGAATATCGGAAATATCTTGAACAGTGATGTGTAATAGCCGTGATAGCCTAGCGTTAGTTGCTTGCTTATTTATTTCCTTGTTGTCTTGTTTATTTGTTTGCTTGTAGTCACTGCAGTTATTTTTCCGTGGTTAACTAGTTGCTGCAATAACCTAATTTTTAAAACTAGGCCACAATAACCATGGGCTAATATTTACTGTAGTGACACTGGGCCTCTTACGGGCCGTAGAAACAGTGGGCCTTCTATGGGCCGTAGAAACAGTAGGCCTTCTACGGGACGTAGAAACAATGGGCCTTCTACGGGCCGTATCATCAATGGGCCTTATACGGGCCGTATGATCGATTGGCCAAACATGGGCCAATAACAGGTCGCATTATGGCTGTAAACGGGCTAGAGTTGGAATCGTCCGTTCATGGGCCGACCGTAACGGGCCATCGTTAATAGGTCGTATTTGATGACGCTATGAAAATGGCCCAACGTATTAACGGACCACAAACGGGCCGACTGTAACCACTGGCTGAATTTGGCCCACAAGCAGAAAATGACAGTAACGGGCCGTAAGTAAACGAATGCTGGAAATGAGCCCAAGAATAAATGGGCTCTGAGAAGGACGAAAGATAACATGGGCTGGAAACGGCCCAACGGAATAACGGGCCGTTAATGGGTATGAAGTGATACATTGTTCATTACGGGCCAGTTTCACCACGGGCCGTTAATGGGTGTAAAGTGATACACTGTTCATTACGGGCCAGTTTCACCATGGGCCGTTAATAGGCCAAGAGTTACCTAGGGCCTCATATGGGCCGAAAGACGTCATGGGCCATACATGGGCCAGAAGTGAAAACGGGATGGAATCATATTGGATGGCCCAGATGACGCTACTGGGCCTAATTCAGATAGGGCGTAACGGGCCTTGGGTTAGCGGGCTGTAAATGGGCTATATGCGAACAGGCCGTTAACAGGCTTTCCATGGGCCGGCCCGCCACCTTTTGACCAAGTCAAACGGGCTGGCCTTTTCACAGTAATGGGCCTCTGTTGGGTCGTGCCACGTGTCGACGTATCATAGGCGCCTTTCGTCCAATGAGTGGTTGACATCTGTCCCAACAATGAGCCGACATGTGTTTCCTCCAGCCAATGATGATTTTACACGTGGAAAATCCCCATTGGTCGGGGCTGTTAATGGGTTATCGGATCCAAAACCCGACCTGATAGCTTAACGGTGTTCCTTTACGGTGGATGCCATGTGTCGGTCACCCTTGACGAAAGCACTTATGTGACGCGCGATTTATCGTCATGGAAGTGGACACTTCCATGATGATAATTTTGGTAATGTCATGGAACACTTCTACGACAGCACAGGTATGACTATCTTGATTCTGTCATAAATTTGTCATGGATGTACATGCATGAAAAAAAAGCAACCTACTGTGACAAACACGTATCATCACGGAAGTGTATTTTTTTGTAGTGCCGCCACCTCGCCCCGCCCCGCCTCCCGCACCCGCCGCACGCCGCCGCTTGCCGCGCTGCTCGCCGACGCCGCCGCCGCGCTGCCCGCCGCCGACGCCACCCCACCCCGCTGGAGCCCGGAGTGCCACCGCTGTCCAACGAGGTAGCCGCCGCCCGCCGCCGGTTTTCGGAAGAAAAGCGATTCAGGTTTTTTAGAAAACCCTAGGTTTTTTGATTAGATCGGTTTTATCGGTTCTTTTATTTAGCGAGCATTCGCTCATTCGTTCATTTTAACGAACGAGTTCACCGTTTAGTTTCTCAGATAAAGAACGTTCGTTCGTCAATCTGTTCGTCAGTTTGTCCTTTTCTCGGATTTTCTGTGATTATTTCTGATCGCGGTTTCTGATCTGATTTCCGTTTTAGTTTAACTTTTTGCTCGTTTATCGAAATCAGGCGATTCAAGCGCCTAGAGTTTCGTCTCGAAACCCTCTTTCCATTTTACCAACTCAAACAAGTTTTGGTTCTGTAAAATTTGACTTAGATCCAGATTAGTAATCGAAGCTTGTTTTCTCTCGCCGTTTGACTTTCGTTGCTTTGTTTGATTTGTTTCTTTTTGCAAACCGGAGTTATTAAGTTGAACTTTCTGGTTAGATCTTTTATTTGAGTTTTACATGTGCATTAGATGAGTACTTATTGTATGCTTGTTTGTTTGTTGCGATAGAGTACCCGAAGTGCGCCACTTGCTACTTCGAATCTCTAGGTTTCGCGGATCATCGGCAAGGCAAGTAACACTTTGATCATACCTCTTACTACCCAGTTTTATTGCATTAGATCAATCCTCAAACATTGTATGATTAGTATCTAATTAAATTGTGGGTTGGGAAGTAGATGAGGTAGTACCTATTACCTGTTTTATTATCAAATCCTTGGGAGTTACTTCTACGTTGCCTATATTGCCATGCTATGCTAGTAGACGTGGATTGGGTGAGTGTATCCATGACAGATGTGAGATTGTTAATTAATGGTTTATTTAAGGTGGCAACTTTAATACACATCTGGGTGGATTGAGGCACCTAGGTATTCCAGTGATTGCCTGTTTTTCTTTATGGACTGCCACCCAGGCTCAAAGGGATCATGAGATTATTCATACTAGAAACTTCCGTGTGCAGCCACAAGCTACTATGGGCACTAGAATAGTTGATTGAGTTTTGCGAACTCTTACAGTGGTAGACTAGCAGATGTAGGGGAAAGTAGGTGTAACGGTCTACCCGATCGTAAGGTTCTAGCACTTCTGAAAGACTATGTCTCGGTCATCTATTTCTCAAACACCATATAGTGCGAGAATCCCAATGGAGGAGATCGAGTCTTGTGGGGAAAAGTGCGCAAACCTCTGTAGAGTGTATAAACTAATCATGATTAGCCGTGTCCCCGGTTATGGACGTCTTGAGTATCTAGTACTTGGATTATCATGTGAATCTCATCATGTGACTTTAATTAATTTTGTTGGGTTTTAATGATGATGTTTAATTGGGATTGAGAGGGTGTCTACGCTCTCAATGTTTAACAACTACCATGTTAGTTAACTAAAATTTATTCCTTTGCAGTAGGGAAAAACTGGCTTTACGCAAAAATGTAACCATAGAGCTTTCCACCAGCCATATATGCATGTAGTATAGCCTATTTCTGTTCATTACCCTCTATGTGTTACTTTGCCATCATATTCCATGTGCTGACCCGTTTCGGGCTGTAATGTTCATGTTGCAGACTTTTCAGACGACGAGTAAGGAGCCTTAGGTCGTGGTTCTATACTCAGTGATGCCGTTGGAGTTGATGGACTCACTTATCTTCCAAGCCTTCCGCTGTTATCGTTATTAGATGGCCTTAAGCCATATTATTTGTAATAAGTTCTCTTTTGAGACACTCGTTGTAATAAGTGTGTGATTGCTACTCTGTTATAAAGCCTTCAAGTATTGTGCGTGTCAGCATTACTGATCCAGGGATGACACTGAAGCACAGAGATCAGACTGTTTGAGGTCTGGTCACTACAAGATGGTATAAGAGCACATGCTGACTGTAGGACACGACCACTAAGCTAAACCCCTAGATCACTACTCACTCTTCTCATTTCTGACTCCTCATCTTTTCTACTCCTTTAGGATGGTGGATGCAAGGAACAAGTTCACGCAACCGGATGAAGATGCACCCTTTGGACGCCACCTGAAGGAAGTCACTAAGTACGTGAACATCGGAGTACCAAGCTTCACCGGGACCTACAACGCCACTTTACCCGAGGAGGAACGCTGGATGATTCAAGTTCAAGTTCCAGGAAGGACGTTCGCACCAGTCACCGAGCCCATAGAGTTTTCCTTTAATGCACCAACCTGGAGTCTAGGAAAGAGCATGGCAGCCCACATCGCCATGGGATGTATTGGAGAAGTTTACCGCAATGATCTCAAGGATACTATCTACCAGATTTGTGGGCACAGAGATGAGCACTGGGAAATGATCAGCACCAAGAAGGATAGATCAATCATAGCTTTTATCTAGGAATTAAACCAGCACATTCGACGTCAGGAGAACCAGATGTGCGCATGCGTGTTAGATCTGAAGAAGGCGATGACAAGAATCACGGAGCTGGAGGAAGAACTCAAGGCTACACGTGAAGATTATGAGGAGGAAATCGTCGTACTAGTGGAGAAGAATGACGACCTGATTAAGAAGATCGGAATATTCATGGGAGACCCCACACCAGTAGAAGAAGACGAAGAACCCAAGGAGATTCGCCCGGAAAACTACATCATCATCAACGACACCGACTTTGACTTGACTGATGATGACTTTGAAGACGAAGCTGGAGCAGATATCATGGAGTTTACAACCGAGGAATATTTCTAGTAGACCACCACATCAGTAGTAGTATTCCACCATGTAAATAGAGTAGTCCAAGCACTTTTGTGATAGTTAGACCGATTGTATGCCCTTGTTTGATTGATTGAGGGAAATGTTTGTGTTTGTCTCATGTGCATATGGGTCGTGTTTTCTCTTTAGACCTCATTCTATTCTAATCTCTCCCCTCTAAACCCATCAGATGCCTCCGAGACGTGACAATGGATTTGCTTTCCCACCGGAGCTCACTCAGTTGATCCAGCAGCAGAATGCGTTGATGCAGTTGCTAGTCCAGAATCAGAATCAGGGGAACAACAACAACAACAACCCACCATCACCACCACCTGTTGATCACTTAACCCATTTCCTTAGACTGAATCCGTCGGTGTTCTCCAGTAGCACCGAGCCTATAGTAGCAGATGATTGGCTCCGCAAGATTGGAAGGGAGTTAACCACTACAGGATGTACTGACGCTGAGAAGGTGCGTTTTGCTGCACACCAGTTGGATGGACTAGCAGCATCATGGTGGGAGAATTACACTGTCACCTACCCTATAGGCACGGTGACATGGGATCAATTTCAGCAGGCTTTCCGTACAGCCCATGTTTCAGCAGGAACTATGGCCATGAAGAAGCGTGAGTTTCGCAACTTGCGCCAAGGAGGACGGGTAGTTGGCCAATACGTGGATGACTTTAGTAAGTTAGCACGTTATGCCCCAGATGACGTTGCTACGGATGCAGCTAAGCAGGAGAAGTTTCTGGAAGGACCGAGTGATGAGTTGAGCATGCAGTTGATGGTAGCAACTTTTAACAACTACCAGCAGTTGGTAGATCGTGCTCTGATGATAGAAGGGAAGCAGCAGCAGATTGAGAACCGCAAGAGGAAGTATGGACAAGGGAAATACAATTCAGGAGCTCAGCAGAAGCCACGATTACCCCGAAAACGGGAGGACATTTCCAGCATACCCATG
This sequence comes from Triticum dicoccoides, assembly GCF_002162155.2. Classification (NCBI taxonomy): domain Eukaryota; kingdom Viridiplantae; phylum Streptophyta; class Magnoliopsida; order Poales; family Poaceae; genus Triticum; species Triticum dicoccoides. Next base: position 135,297,905 of record NC_041382.1, on the reverse strand, counting down.
GAGGAGGGAGTTCGCATAATCATAATGGCCCCAAGAACGGTAATGGGAATGGGGGAAGCAACGGTCAGAACCGTACCAACCCATCAACCCCAGCCAAGAGAGACCTGAGTCAAGTCACTTGTTATAAGTGTCAGAAGACCGGACATTATGCCAATGAATGTCTTAAAGCCCAGAATGGAAATGGCAATGGAAGCTTTGGGAAGAAGCCAAACCCTTTCAACAAGGGACAGGTGAACCACGTTAACGTGGAGGAGGTTGAAGCCCAGCCAGATGCAGTAATAGGTAAGTTTTTGGTTAAGTCATTTACTGCAATCGTTCTTTTCGATACTGGTGCATCGCATTCACACATATCAAGGGGATTTGTGCATAAGTATAAACTGCCCACCAAGGTAATTAGAACACCTATGTTAGTAAGCTCACCAGGAGCGGAGTATATGGCTAGTAAAGGATGTTTTCAAGTGCCATTGAGTATAGGTAGGCATGTGTTTCCCTAGGATTTAATCATTTTGGAATCGCAAGGTTTGGATGTAATTCTGGGTATGGATTGGCTATCGATGTATGAAGGAAACATCGATTGTGCCAGTAAGTTGATTTTGCTTACCACCCCAGAAGGAAGAAGGATCAAGTATGTCTCACGGCATGAGCCGAAGTGGACACAAGTAAATTCCCTATCAGGAGTTGTACAGGAGGAAGTACCGGTGGTAAAGGATTTTCTTGATGTATTTCCAGAAGAATTTCCCGGCATGCCACCGGATAGAGATATTGAGTTTTTGATTGAGCTTTTGCTAGGCACAGGACCAATATCTAAGAGACCGTATAGAATGCCTACAAAGGATTTGGAGGAAATTAAGAAGCAGATTAAGGAGTTACTGGATAAGGGATATATTCGCCCAAGTTCGTCACCTTGGGGATCACCAGTACTTCTAGTGGAAAAGAAGGATGGATCGTTAAGGATGGTTGTTGATTATCGAGGATTGAATGAAGTGACGATCAAGAATAAGTACCCACTACCGATGATAAATGATTTGTTTGACCAATTGCAAGGAGCTAAGGTATTTTCCAAGATTGATTTGCGATCAGGATACCATCAGTTGAAGATTCGAGAGCAGGACATACCTAAGACAGCTTTTACCACAAGGTATGGGCTATATGAGTATACCATTATGTCCTTTGGTCTGACTAATGCACCTGCTTATTTTATGAACATGATGAACAAAGTGTTTATGGAGTTTTTGGATAAGTTCATCATAGTATTCATTGATGATATTCTGGTTTACTCGAAGGATGAAGAAGAACATAAAGAACATTTGCGTTTGGTACTTGGTAAGCTCAGAGAACATCAGTTATACGCCAAGTTCAACAAATGTGAGTTTTGGTTGAAGGAAGTTGGATTCCTCGGACATGTTATATCCGGAGAAGGAATAGCAGTAGATCCCACCAAAGTTGTCACTGTGACAAATTGGGAAGCCCCAACAGCAGTTGGAGAGATCCGGAGTTTTCTTGGGCTCGCGGGATACTACCGGAGATTCATTGAAAATTTCTCGAAGATTGCAAAACTATGACAGAGTTGTTGAAGAAGGATACCAAGTTCAAATGGACTGAGGAATGTGAGGCCAGTTTCCAGGAGTTGAAGAAACGTTTGGTTACATCACCAGTGTTGATTCTGCCAGATCAGCGCAAGGATTATGAAGTATATTGCGACGCTTCACGTCGAGGACTTGGAGCAGTGCTTATGCAGGAGGGAAGAGTTGTTTCTTATGCCTCACGACAGCTTAAGCCCCATGAGTTGAATTATGCTACACACGACTTGGAGTTAGCAGCCGTAGTGCATGCATTAAAGATGTGGAGACATTTTCTCATCGGAAACCATTGTGAGGTGTACACGGATCACAAGAGTTTGAAGTACATCTTCACGCAGAAGGAGTTGTATCTCAGGCAAAGGAGATGGTTGGAGCTCATCAAGGATTATGATATGAGATTACATTATCATCCCAGAAAGGCTAACATAGTAGCTGACGCATTGAGCCGCAAGAGCCAGGTCAACACACTAATGACCGGAGAGTTACCAAAGGAGTTAGCCGAAGATCTTCGTGACCTATGTTTGGAGATAGTTCCGAGAGGCTATGTAGTAGCATTGGAGATTCAGTCTACTCTGATGGATAAGATCACAAACGCTCAGAAGATCGACAAGGAGATTGCCACCATAAAGGAGAAGATGAGCAAAGGAAAAGTTAAAGGATTTCGTGAGGATGAACACGATACCTTATGGTTTGAGGACCGCGTTTATGTGCCTAATGACCCGGAGATCAGGAAGTTAATTCTGCAAGAGGCCCATGATTCGCCGTAATCGATTCACCCAGGAAATACCAAGATGTATTTGGATTTGAAAGACACTTTCTGGTGGACCGGAATGAAGAAGGATATTGCAGAGTATGTAGCAGTTTGTGATGTATGTCAGAGAGTAAAGGCAGAGCATCAGAAGCTAGTAGGATTGCTATATCCATTGCCGATACCGGAATGGAAGTGGGATACACTAGGCATGGATTTTATCATGGGATTACCCAGGACCCGTTCAGGCTATGACTCGATATGGGTTGTTGTCGATCGTTTGACGAAGGTAGCTCATTTCATCCCAGTGAAGACCACTTACACCAGTGCTAAGTTGGCAAAGATATACATGACCAAGATCGTATGTCTGCATGGAGTTCTGAGAAGCATTGTATCAGATAGAGGAACCCAGTTCACCTCAAAGTTCTGGAATCAGTTGCACGAAACTTTGGGTACCAGACTAGAGTTCAGTAAAGCTTTTCATCCGCAGACCAATGGATAGACCGAGAGAGTCAATCAGATTTTGGAGGATATGCTGAGAGCTTGTGCGTTAGATTATGGATCTAGTTGGGATGACAACTTGCCATATGCGGAGTTCTCTTATAACAATAGTTATCAATCCAGTTTGAAGATGGCCCCTTTTGAAGCCTTGTACGGAAGACGGTGCAGAACACCATTGTCGTGGGACGAAGTTGGAGACCGCCAGTTGTTTGGACCAGATTTGATTAAGGAGTCTGAACAGAAGGTGAAGTTGATTCGCGATAGGCTCAAGGTAGCCCAGTCCAGGCAGAAGAGCTATGTAGATTCTAAACGCAAGGAGATAGTTTACGAAGCCGGAGATAGAGTTTATCTTCATGTATCTCCACTTTGAGGAGTTAAGTGCTTTCGAGTTAAGGGAAAGTTAGCGCCATGTTTTGTGGGACCATACAAAGTTTTGGAATGCATGGGAGAAGTTGCTTATAAGTTAGAATTACCTGAGGGATTGTCGGGAGTTCACAACGTGTTCCATGTTTCCCAGTTGAAGAAGTCCCATGCAGAAATGGCGGATATACCGTTGATGGATACAGTGCCGCTGGAAGCGATTCAATTGGATAGTGATTGACCTATGAGGAGAAACCAGTTAAGATTCTCGAGTATGCCAGCGGAGTCACCCGCAGTAAGGTTATCAAGTTTTGCAAAGTTCAATGGACCCACCACACCGAGGATGAAGCCACCTGGGAGCGAGAGGAAGATTTGCTAAAGGACCACCCTCACCTATTTTCTAGCCAACCCAAATCTCAAGGGCGAGATTCATCTTAAGGGGGGTAGGTTGCTAACATCCCAAAATTTTAATCTGGAATGTTATACATTAGATCATAACTGCATATCATATTTTTTATTTGCTTTTGGCCTGATCCAGAAATTCTACGCAACTCAAGGACCCACGGAGAGAGTTGGGGATTTCGTTATTTTCAAATTTGAGTTTTTCTCAAATTTTGAAAATAGGATCATTTGATTTTATTTTTTATCTTCAATTATTTACATTATAGAAATATGAGAGAGGGAATAAAATGACTTTCCCAAAATAAAGAAATATTGAGGATTTAATAAAAAAATCAAATAAGATTTTATTTTGGAGTTTTTGTCTAGTTTATTTGAATTTAGGAAAAAATTGCACATTTTTCAAAACTGCATTTTAGGGCCAAGAAAATGTTCATCTCGTTCTAAAAATTTTATTTAGACGGTGGAAATTTATTTTGCCATTTTTATAATTTTATTTTATTTTCTAGAATTTTTCTTAGTTTCGACGGAATTGCTTTAAAAAAACTGTTCGCGCGCCCGACTGGGTCGAAGGCCCAGCCGAGCCGGGCCAAGCCCACTTGCCGCCATCTCCCGCATCGGCTCGGGACCGGATTCCTGAGCGAAGCCGCCGCCACCGCCCGAGTCCGGGAGGAGCACGCCTCCCTAGACGTCAGTTCCCCAAGACACCTCGCCCCCCACCCATAAATACCCGCCGCTGCCACCCCACCCCGCCACCTCGCCCTGCCCCGCCTCCCGCAGCCGCCGCACGCCGCTGCTTGCCGCGCCGCTCGCCGCCGCCTGCCGCCGCCGATGCCACCCCACCCCACCGGAGCCCCGAGTGCCGCCGAAACCGATTTGGTTTTTTAGAAAACCCTAGGTTTTTTTATTAGATTGGTTTTACTGGTTCTTTTATTTAGCGAGCGTTCGCTCATTTGTTCGTTTTAAAGGACGAGTTCACCATTTAGTTTCAGATAACGAACGTTCGTTCGTTAATCTGTTCGTCAGTTTGTCTTTTTCTCGGATTTTCCGCGATTATTTCTGATCCGATTTTCGTTTTAGTTTAACTTTTCGCTCGTTTATCAGAATCAGGCTATTCAAGCGCCTAGAGTTTCGTCTCGAAACCCTCTTCTCGTTTAACCAACTCAAACAAGTTTTTGCTTCTATAAAATTTGACTCAGATCCAGATTAGTAATCGAAGCTTGTTTTCTCTTGTCGTTTGACTTTCATTGCTTCGTTTGATTTGTTTCTTTTTGCAAACCGGAGTTATTAAGTTGAACTTTCTGGTTAGATCTTTTATTTGAGTTTTACATGTGCATTAGATGAGTACTTATTGTATGCTTGTTTGTTTGTTGCGATAGAGTACCCGAAGTGCGCCGCTTGCTACTTCGAATCTCTAGGTTTCGCTGATCATCAGCAAGGCAAGTAACACTTTGATCATACCTCTTACTACCCAGTTTTATTGCATTAGATCAATCCTCAAACATTGCATGATTAGGATCTAATTAAATTGTGGGTTGGGAAGTAGATGAGGTAGTACCTATTACCTGTTTTATTATCAAACCCTTGGGAGTTACTTCTACGTTGCCTATATTTCCATGCTATGCTAGTAGACGTGGATTGGGTGAGTGTATCCATGACAGATGTGAGATTGTTATTTAGTGGTTTATTTAAGGTGGCAACTTTAATACACATCTAGGTGGATTGAGGCACCTGGGTATTCCAGCGATTGCCTGTTTTTCTTTATGGACCGCCACCCAGGCTCAAAGGGATCCTGAGATTATTCATACTAGAAACTTCCGTGCGCAGCCACAAGCTACTATGGGCTCTAGCATAGTTGATTAAGTCGTGCGAACTCTTACAGTGGTAGACTACCAGATGTAGGGGAAAGTAGGTGTAATGGTCTACCCGATTGTAAGGTGCTGGCGCTTCTTAAAGACTATGTCTCGGTCATCCGTTTCTCAAACACCATGTAGTGCGAGAATCCCAACAGAGGAGATCGAGTCTTGTGGGAAAAAGTGCGCAAACCTCTGCAGAGTGTATAAACTAATCATGATTATCCGTGTCCCGGTTATAGACGTATTGAGTATCTAGTACTTGGATTATCATGTGAATCTCATCATGTGACTTTAATTAATTTTGTTGGGTTTTAATGATGATATTTAATTGGGATTGAGAGGGTGTCTACGCTCTCAATGTTTAACAACTACCATGATAGTTAACTAAAATTTATACCTTTGCAGTAGGGAAAAACTGGCTTTACGCAAACCTGTAACCATAGAGATTTCCACCAGCCATATATGCATGTAGTATAGCCTATTTCTGTTCATTACTCTCTATGTGTTACTTTGCCAGCATATTCCTTGTGCTGACCCATTTTGGGCTGCAACGTTCATGTTGCAGACTTTTCAGACGACGAGTAAGGAGCCTTAGGTAATGGTTCTATACTCACTGATGCTGTTGGAGTTGATGGACTCACTTATCTTCCAAGCCTTCCGCTGTTATCGTTATTAGATGGCCTTAAGCCATATTATTTGTAATAAGTTCTCTTTTGAGACACTCGTTGTAATAAGTGTGTGATTGCTACTCTGTTATAAATCCTTCAAGTACTATGCGTGTCAGCATTACTGATCCAGGGATGACACTGAAGCACAGAGATCAGACTATTTGAGGTCTGGTCGCTACAGAATCATTATGGCAGTCATGAAGGCCACATGCGCTGCTACTCCTCCGTTGGTTAGACGTACATATAGGCGGGTTACTTTTTGTGAGACTACAGTCAACATTTGCGGTGCGTTGTTTCGCTGACTGAGCCGCCGGGATCGTGTTAAGCCGCCTCTGCTGTGTCGAGCCACTCCTGCTATATTGAGCCGCTCCTGCTGTGTTGAGCACCGGGTTATTAATCAGGTGATATCTCTCTAAATATATTTTGTTAGCACATATTGTTTTTGTCAAAAAACAACAACTTTGATCTGTATATTTTTGTATATAGGATGGTTATTCACTACAAATGTGGTTTATACCACGGGTATGGAGCACGGCAGGCTAATAATATTCCATCCGGTGATAATCCATGACATATTACCCGATGAATGGACGCGCACAAGCCGCCGCCCTTGCGACCCGGTCTACATCGACTTGCCGGGATCGCGTTTGCTCGTTGTTCGATGGACATGCGCAAATCGCCACCCCTGTGGCTTGATCTACATCAACTAGCCGTGACCATGCCTGCAATTAACTCGCCTATCCGCATGGCTTACTGTGCCTGTGATTAACTCGCCCATCCGAACGGCTTATTGCGCCTGTGATTAACTCACCCATCCGCACTGGCTTACAACGCCGCGACTGACTCATCAGTCTGCTCCCACGGTCGACTTGCCCGTGATTAACTTCAAACTTCACCATAGTGATCACCAACTCTGCGGTGGATAATTTCCGGCCTAACATATCAGGTGAAATCCATCCAGTATATTTTTATATTACATATTGCTTTCTTTTAGAGCGATTACTCTGTCTTGTGAGGTTCTCCAATGCAGGACAAGTTATATCACTAAGCTGTTGAAGGTCTCATACCGGTTTATATCACGGTCAAATATGGAGAGTCTCAAGCCAACTCCTCGAGTAATCTTAAGACTCGGGGGCTACGATGACATGACTCGGGAACTCCGGGTCATTGGAGGGAATGATAACCCGGTTCCGGAGGACACTGCCATATTGATGAAAATTTAAAGGCCGTCAGAAAATTGTCTGTTCAAAATAAAGATTCCGATTTAAAATCCAGTTCAAGAGACATCTCTCTCCCGCAAAGCTTTGAAGCTCTCAAATCCGGCTCAAACATCCAGCTCAAGGTAAATTTATCTCTTACAAAGCTTTTAAGCTCTCAAATCCGGTTCAAACATCTGGCTCAAGGACAATCTGTCTCCCACAAAGTTTTGAAGCTTTCAAATCCGGTTTAAAGTTTCGGTTCAAAAAGAATTAATCTCTCGCAAGATTCGAGTTCTTAGAAAAAATTAAAGGTTGCCAAAGAGAACTTGTTGCCATGATGCGCGGTTCAAACATGGGTATCCTGGCTTACGACTTACCTTATTATGGTCACTTGGGGGCTTCCTGCTCATCGAGCATAGCTGTCAGTACCCTCTTGATCGGCGTGATGCCAAAATTTATATGGTCACTTGGGGGCTTCCTATTCAAACATAGGTCGTATTCGAACCAAAGAGAACATAGCTGTCGGTACCCTCTTGATCGGCACACTACCAAACTCACTAGGGGGCTTCTTGATCGTATTCGAATCATAGCTTAACCCCTTTTGTGTCTGACTTGGATCGTATTCGAATCAGGGTCGTTAAAAACCTCTCAAGGTCATTTGGGGGCTTCCTGTTCAAACCTAGGTATTTTCGAACCAAAGAGAACATAGTTGTCGGTACCCTATTGATCGGCGCAATGCCAAAGCCATTGGGGGCTACAGGATCGTATTTGAATCCTAGCTTAACCCCTTTGGGACTGTTTACTGATCGTATTCGAATCAGAAACCTCGATTTTTATTTGGTTTAAGTTTTTGCAAACAATCTTTGGTTTTGTCTTGAGACTTTTTTGTTCAGATCTAAGTATAAGTGTGGTTTCGTTTAAACCCGGCTTGGCTTTGGACGATAAGTCGCCAGCATATGAAAATCATCATATATTTGGAAGTATTGGCTTCTAAGGATTGGATTATCACCCTTACTTCACAAGTCATGTAAACTGGCAGTACAAATTCAATATCACAATGGTTATATGTGGGATATTATGACCCGCCCTGCGGTAAACTGCCAAGGGATCTTGTGATCTACTTGTGTGCAGGATAAGACTACATTTGGGTGGTTACCCGCCCTGGCCTTTGAAGTTAAGTCGCCAGGGCATGTGTTGTTTAAACTCTATGCAGGATTTACAAAGCTATGACTTACATAAATGATTAAGTTCCAGCTCATCGTCAAAGATTGAAATTGGTGTCTCAAAAGGGTTATCAATTCTTGATTTTCTCAAAGGCTATAAGACGCCAGGTTATAAAAATTCTGGTTTACAATGGAGGCGTGTTAAATCGTCATCGGCCAAGAGCCATCGGGTATTTAAACTCCGGGTTTACTTATCAATAGATGAGGTATTCAAAGTTGCTTTGGCACAATGGCTATTATTTTATCAATGGATATGATTTGTTCTACAATGGAAAGAATAGTCCCGAGTCGCTGCAGGCTTACAACCTGGCACGTGGGGGCTACGTTATTTAAATTGAGAATACATCAAATATGCAAGTCCCATGTCAATACCAGCATGCACCATGGCACTTGGGGGCTAATGCAAAGTCATTTTTTGCTCAACTTATTGAAGACCCGACTCATCACATTCTAAATGAGCCGGCCTTTGGGGGCTACCAATTGCTCCTGTCAAAAATTCAAGGTACACAAGCCTCAGTCCATTACATTGAAAGATCCACTACTCAGTTGGTAGAGTACAAAGCTCTTAACCTTATGGACGTGGGTTCAAGCCCCATGGTAGAGATTACGTCATATGATGTTATTGTCAATGAATTATATACAAAGTCCCAGCTCAGTAATATCTTACTGAGCCGGCCCTTGGGGGCTACACGTTGCTGCTCCAGTTTACATGATCATATTTACAAAGTCCCTGCTCATTATTGCATAATGACCCGGCCCTTGGGGGCTACACTGGTTGAAGTTTTATGAGCACAAGGCAATTACAAAGTCCCAGGTTGCTGCAAGCATGACAAACCCGACACTTGGGGGCTACAGATGATATACATTTAAGGGGGGGGGAATCTTCAAATTCTCAGTTTTGAACAGATCAAATTGACCCGGTGTTTGCAACAATCATGATCCGGTGTCACCAATAATTATGACCCGGCGTCGGCAATAGTTATGACCCGGTTCTATCAATATTTACAAGCCGACAATTTGGGTTATGATAAACCGGCAAGTTTTACCTCTTCAAGCCGGCTGAAAGTCAGATGAGTATTTCAAGTCCAATATGTTTTAAGACGGCACTTTGGAAGCTGATTCAAGTGGATTATTTCTTACAATATTTCTCTACAAGAGACCAATGCCAGCTAATTGACTCTGAAGCTGGCCTACTGACCCGAATTTCTTAAAAGAAGTATCTGGATTTTTTGCATTCACAAAGTTTGAACATATCTACTAAAGGAGATTTTCTATGGGTTCATGGGCATGTATCAAGAAGGAAATGACAAAGATTTAAAAGATGATCAGGTGCCGGCTTACAAAAATTTAACCCGGAGTACAACCTATCAAGTTTGTTCTTGTGTTTATTTTACAGGGTCAGTTTAACATGGATAAATCCAAATTAAACTGGGGGCTAATGTTGGGGATATACCCTGTGGTATGACCCGGTCAGAATTGGCGACTCACTGGTGACCTGCCCGGAGCTTGGCGATTTACAGATAACCTGCTCGATCTTGGCGACTCATTAGTAACCCGGCGGGCGGGTCAGATGGACAACAAAGGCCCAAAGGCCAGAAGGTCGGCTCACGTTATGATGGGCCGGATTAAGGGGAAAGGGATGACAAATATTTCCTCTACAAGGAAGCAAGACCCGGACTTGTAATCAACTTGTAAGAGAAGATAGACTAGTCCTAGTCCTACTAGGACTCCACATGTAACCCGCCCCTCTAACTTATATAAGGAGGGGTAGGGCTCCCCGAGAGGGACAGGCAACAAGAAACAATCTCTAGGGCAAGACACAAAGGGGGAGCCGGCTTATGCGGCGACTCTCTCACGAGCATAATGAGATCTAGCCACAAACAACATGTAGGGTGATACGTCTCCATCATATCTACTTTTCCAAACAATTTTGCCCTTGTTTTGGACTCTAATTTGTATGATTTGAATGGAACTAACCCGGACTAACGCTATTTTTAGCAGAATTACCATGATGTTGTTTTATGTGCAGAAAAGAAATATTCTCGGAATGACCTGAAACTCCACGGGAGGTCTTAGAAAAAACAATAAAAAAATCCTCGCCAAATATGAAGACCAGGGGGCCCACACCCTTTCCACGAGGGTGGGGGGCGCCCCCCCCCTAGGGCGCGCCCCCCTACCTCGTGGGCCCCCTGTTGACCCTCCGACGCCAACTCGAACTCTATATATTTGCTTTCAGAGAGAAAAAATCAGAGAGAAGAAATCATCGCGTTTTACGATACAGAGCCGCCACCAAGCCCTAAAACCTCTCGGGATGGCTGATCTGGAGTCCGTTCGGGGCTCCGGAGAGGGAGATTCCTCGCCGTCGCCATCATCAACCATCCTCCATCACCAATTTCATGATGCTCACCGCCGTGCGTGAGTAATTCCATCGTAGGCTTGCTGGACGGTGATGGGTTGGATGAGATTTATCATGTAATCAAGTTAGTTTTGTTAGGGTTTGATCACTAGTATCCGCTACGTTCTGAGATTGATGTTGCTATGACTTTGCTATGCTTAATTCTTGTCACTAGGGCCCGAGTGCCATGATTTCAGATCTGAACCTATTATGTTTTCATTAATATATGTGAGTTCTAGATACTATCTTGCAAGTCTATAGTCACCTACTATGTGTTATGATCCGGCAACCCTGAAGTGACAATAATCGGGACCACTCCCGGTGATGACCATAGTTTGAGAAGTTCATGTATTCACTATGTGCTAATGCTTTGTTCCGGTTCTCTATTAAAAGGAGGCCTTAATATCCCTAAGTTTCCAATAGGACCCCGCTGCCATGGGAGGGTAGGACAAAAGATGTCATGCAAGTTTTTTCCATAAGCATGTATGACTATATACGGAATACATGCCTACATTACATTGACGAACTGGAGCTAGTTCTGTGTCACCCTATGTTATGACTGTTACATGAACCGCATCTGACATAATTATCCATCACTGATCCGGTGCCTACGAGTTTTCCATATACTGGTTTATGCTTATTTACTTTCCCGCTGCTACTGTTACAATCACTACAAAATACCAAAAACATTACTTTTGCTGTCTTTACTTTTGTTGCCGCTACCACCACTATCATATTACTTTGCTACTAAACACTTTGCTGCAGATACTAAGTTTCCAGGTGTGGTTGAATTGACAACTCAGCTGCTAATACTTGAGAATATTCTTTGGCTCCTCTTGTGTCGAATCAATAAATTTGGGTTGAATACTCTACCCTCGCAAGCTGTTGCGATCCCCTATACTTGTGGGTTATCAAGACAAATTTCCGGCACCGTTGCCGGGGAGCATAGCTCTATTCTTTGAGTCACTTGGGATTTATATCTGCTGGACACTATGAAGAACTTGAGAGATGCAAAAACCAAGATATATCCCTCAACTACGAGGGGAAGTAAGGAATTGCCATCTAGCTCTGCACTTGATTCACCTTCTGTTATGAGTAAGTTTGCGACACCTACACCTGCTTCTGTTATTCGTTCTGATATGTCGCATGTTATTGATGATGCCACTTCTGCTATGCATGATACTTATGATGAAACTGCTTCTATGTCTGATACTACTGTGCCCCTTGGTGATTTTCTAGAAGAACAAATTGCTAGGGCTAGAGAAAGAGAAATTATTGAACCTAAATACGATGATGATAGTGATGATGAAAATATGCCTGTTATTCCTAAAGGTTATCTTTTTTATAAAGATGCTTCTTTAGCTATTTTAGCTTGCAGAGATAGATATGAGCTTAAGAGGTTCTTAATTAAATGGAACAAAGAATCACTTTGAGATAGAATGAGACCCGACCCTGCTTTTGCTACTTCACCTATATGTGTTCCTGATAAAGATTATGAATTCTCTATTGATCCTGATATAATTACTTTGGTTGAATCTGATCCGTTTTATGGCTATGCATCTGAAACTGTTGTGGCACATCTTACTAAGTTAAATGATATAGCTGCCCTGTTCACTAATAATGAGAGATCACGTTACCTCTATTTACTCAAAATATTTCCATTCTCATTAAAGGGTGATGCTAAGATATGGTTTAATTCTCTTGATCCTGGTTGTGTGCGTAGTCCCCAGGATATTATTTATTACTTCTCTGCTAAATATTTCCCTGATCATAAGAAACAAGCTGCTTTGAGGGAAATATACAACTTTGTGCAAATTAAAGAAGAGAGTCTCCCACAAGCTTGGGGGAGGCTTCTCAAGTTACTTAATGCTTTGCCTGATCATCCTCTTAAGAAACCGAAAATACTTGATATCTTTTATAATGGACTAACTGATGCTTCCAGAGATTACCTGGATAGTTGTGCTGGTTCTCTTTTCAGGGAAAGAACACCAGATGAAGCTGAAATTCTATTGAATAATATGTTGACAAATGAAAATAATTGGGCACCTCCTGAGCCAGCTCCTGCTCCAATTACTGAGCCTATTCCTAAACCAACTCCGAAGAAGAGAGGTGTTCTATTTCTCAATCCCGAAGATATGCAAGAGGCAAAGAAATCTATGAAAGAAAAAGGTATTAAAGCTGAAGACGTTAAGAATTTTCCTCCTATTGAAGAAATACATGGTCTTAATTCACCGCCTGTTGAAGAAACATATGATCTCAATTATTTATTTACTGAAGAACCTCCTGATACCGATATCCCGACACAGGTAGTAAAGGTAAATTCTCTCTATAGATATGATAAAGCTGAAGTCCCTCCTACTAAAATTGCTAGTCAGTGCTTGGATGAGTTCGATAACTTTATGTATAAGGAAGACGACTTCAATGCTTATTTTGGTAGACAATTAAAAGAAAATGCTTATATGATTAGACGCTTGGGTGATTATATGGCTAATATTAAGGGTGAACTCAAACTTATTAGCAAACATGCTTTTATGGTCACCACCCATGTAGAACAAGTACTTAAAGCTCAAAAAGAAGTGCTTAAAGAAATGAATAGTAAGAAAAATGATTATGTTGTTAGAGTGGCCACTAGAACTGGTAGAAAGACTCAGGAACCTTTGTATCCTGAAGGCCACCCTAAGAGAATCGAGTAAGATTCTCAGAGAAATAATATTGATGTTCCTAGTTCTTCTAAAAAGAAGAATAAGAAAAACGATAGAACTGTGCAAACTTCTAGTGAACCTATTGCTGAACCACCTGATAAGCCAAATGATATATCTATGTCTGATGCTAAAACACAATCTGGTAATGAACATGAACCTAGTAAAAATATTAATGATGATGTTCATGATGATGCTCAACCTAGTAATGATAATGATGTAGAAATTGAACCTGCTGTCGATATTGATAACCCACAATCAAAGAATCAACGTTATGATAAAAGAGACTTTGTTGCTAGGAAACATGGTAAAGAAAGAGAACCTTGGGTTCAGAAACCCATGCCTTTCCCTCCTAAACCATCCAAGAAAAAGGATGATGAGGATTTTCAGCACTTTTCTGAAATGATTAGGCCTATCTTTTTGCGTATGCGATTAACTGATGTGCTCAAAACAAATCCTTATGCTAAATATATGAAGGATATTATTACTAATAAAAGAAAGATACCTGAAGCTGAGATTTCCACCATGCTTGCTAATTATACTTTTAAGGGTGGAATAGCAAAGAAACTTGGAGACCCCGGAGTACCTACTATACCTTGCTCCATTAAAATAAATTATATTAAAACTGTTTTATGTGATCTTGGAGCCGGTGTTAGTGTTATGCCTCTCTCTTTATATCGTAGACTTGACTTGAATAAGTTGACACCTACTGAAATATCTTTGCAAATGGCTGATAAATCAACTGCTATACCCATCGGAGTTTGTGAGGATGTGCCTGTTGTGGTTGCAAACGTTACTATTTTAACGGACTTTGTTATACTTGATATTCCCGAGGATGATAGTATGTCTATTATTCTTGGAAGACGTTTTCTTAATACTGTAGGGGTTGTTATTGATTGCAACAAAGGCAATGTCACTTTTCATGTTAATGGTAATGAGCATACGGTACACTTTCCGAGGAAACAACCTCAAGTTCATAGTATCAACTCTATTGGAAAAATTCCATCGATTATATTTGTAGTTTTTGAATTTCCTCTTCCTACTGTCAAGAAAAAATATGATATTCTTATTATTGGGGATGTGCATATCCCCATTGAGGTAACTTAGTGTTATTCGAAATTCCTCCGATTTCCTGATTATCGGAATGAGTTTGTTAACAAGACTTGATCAATCTTGTTAGTGGATTCTTTTCGATGAGCATGAGAAGGATGAAACTAGAAGCACAAACTTCTGTACCCTCTTTATACTTTCTATTATTTATATTAAATAAAGTAAAAATAGTATTTTTCTGTCTGTTATCTGATTATCTGTGCAATATAAAAATATCCCGAAAATAAAAGTCCTCAGAATGCCATGCCAATTTAATATGATTTTTTCAGGAATATTTGAGGATTTACTGTGCAAAAATTACCGCGGGACGAGCTGCCACCTGGCCATGAGGTTGGTGGGCGCCCCTCCCCATAGGGCGCGCCCCCCTGCCTCGTGGGCTCACGGTGGCCCTCCTCCACTTATTCCAGCACCCATCTTCTTCCTCTGTCTCACACAGACCCGAAAAACCAACTCAAGCACGAGTTCCAGTCACTTTTGCTGTGATTTTCGATCTCCTTGCTCAAAGCACGTCTTGCAAAACTGCTTGGGGAGATTGTTCCTTGGTATCTGACTCCTCCATTGGTCCAATTAGTTTTTGATCTAGTGCTTTATTCATTGCAAATTTGTGCTTCATAGGTGACCACGTTCTTGAGCTTGCATGTCAAATTTATATGGTTCCAAGTAGTTCTAATGCTTGATATAGGCTCTAGGAACTTGTAGGAGTAGTTGCTATCAGTTTAATTGAGTTTGGTTCACTTTTATTTCGAAGTTACTAAAAATTTCAGAATTTTTTCAGAGAAAAACAATATGTTTATGAAGATGTTCCAAGGTGGTTCCTCTAAGAAGCAAGGACCCAGAATTGCTATGCGCGATGCTGACGAGGATCCACCAAGAGACGCTCCAGTACGGCCTTGCGAATGGCCGTCGGAAAATTTTATGGACCATGCGGGAATTAAAGAAGAATTCAAATCATATTTGCACAATGCCGGTCTTGAGGATTTTGAGGCTAAGAAATGTCCCCAGTATCATGATCTCACATGTTCATTTGTGAGGAGGTTTGAGTATTCATCTTCGCGTAATTCTCCTTCAGTCATGTTTGATCTTTATGACAAATCTTATACCATGGACCTAGAGGATTTCACTTCTGCTTGAGAACTTCCATCATGGGGCAGTATTAGGGATCCCCCTAAATCTGAATTTAGAAACTTTCTTGCTAGTATAACTGTAGGAGAAACCAGGAAGGTTTCCGATGCACGAATCACTAGCATACATTTTCCTGTTTTACGTTACTTTGCATTATTTGCTAGTCGTTGTTTAATTGGATGCGGAAATTCTGGAAACCTTAGTATCCCTGATTTAATTATTCTTCTCCAAGGTTTATATAGTGATAACACTTTTAGTTTGGGCGGTATTATTGCTAGACGATTAAATATGAACCGTACTAAGGGCCCCATCTTTGGAGGCATTTATGCTACACGCCTAGCCACACATTTTAACATACCTATTAGGCATGCTGAGAAGGAAGAAAAAGTGCTACCCCGTGTTTACCTAGATCATAAAAGTATGGTGGCACATGATTTTATTGTTAAGAATAGGGCAGGGGAGCTTAAATATCAATTGTTCTTTAATAAACATCATCCTAAGACTATCACCTTGCCTACTCCTTCTTTGTTTGATTTGAATGCAGGCACGTACCTTGTTCCGTTGACGGCTATTCACACCTACCGGAACCTTGCACCTACCGAGGAGCCAGAACAGGAACCACACGATGAGCCTCCACGACAATCTGGTTATTCTTGGGATCCAGAAATGACTGTCAGCCAGTGGCAGTCAGAGTCTTCTTCATCACAATATGACCTCAACTATTCCTCCTCGTCACAGTATGATCCCAACAACTATTATTATGGATATCCGCCAGGCCAGCCATGGCCATAGACTAACTTAGGCCAAAAGCCTAAGCTTGGGGGAGTACGTATTTCTCACCGACGTTACATTTATGCTCACACACACTCATTGCTAGATGTCGGTGCTCATACTTTTTCATTGTAATATCCATGCTAGTTTATTTTCTTTTTCCTGCTTTCTTCCTGTGTGTTTGCTTAACCTTAAGAAAAAAACCAAAAAATTAGTAGTAGTTTATTTTTCTGCTGTAGTAGTAATAATTAAAAAAGAAAACCCAAAAATATTTCCCGTTCTTCTTTTGCTTGTTGGGAGCTTTCCCGTGTAAATAGTTTTATTTATTTTCTTTTCTTTGGGGGTCAGTAGGAGAAGACCATAATTAAATTGTTGAAGTGGCTCTTATATGCATTATCGATTGATTTAACCAAGAGCCCATATTGCCTTGTCTTCTCCTGTTTATCGAATGCTCGCAGATTCCAGCTTAGTCCAATGCACGTGCACTCTTATTATTATTCACACTGTTTGGTCGTGCAAGTGAAAGGCGATTATGATGATATATGATGGACTGACTGAGATAAGAAAAGCTGGTATGAACTCAACCTCTTTTGTTTTTGTAAATATGATGAGTCCCACGTTCTTGATTCAGCTTATTATTAATAAACATGTTTGCAATGACAATTAGAGATCAGAGTTGCTTGTGCCATGATTGATTAGCTATGAGTTATAATGATTTACCTTGTGTGCCAACATGCTATTAAGATGGTTATGATGTGGTATGATGGGGTGGTATCCTCTTTTGAATGATTTAAGTGACTTGACTTGGCACATGTTCACGCATGTAGTTGAAACAAAATCAACATAGCCTTCACAATATTTATGTTCATGGTGGATTATATCCTACTCATGCTTGCATCCAATGTTTATTAATTTTAATGCATGTACATGGCTGTTGTCGCTCTCTAGTTGGTCGCTTCCCAGTCTTTTGCTAGCCTTCACCTGTACTAAGCGGGAATGCTGCTTGTGCATCCAATCCCTTAAACCCCAAAGTTATTCCAGATGAGTCCACTATACATTCCTATACGCGGTATCTACCTGCCGTTCCAAGTAAATTTGTATGTGCCAAACTCTAAACCTTCAAATAAACATTATGTTTTGTATGCTCAAATAGCTCATGTATCAACAAAGGCTGTCCTTATCTTTCATGTTAAGCGGGTTATTCTCAAGAGGAGTGGACTCCGCTCCTCACTCACGAGAAAATGGCTGGTCACCGGGATACCCAGTCCCATGCTTTATGCAAACTAAATCAAAATTAATTGCAAACAAAACTCCCCCTGGGACCTGATGTATGTTGGAGGCACTCATTGTTTCGAGCAAGCCATGGATTGATGCTTGTTGGTGGAGGGGGAGTATAAGCTTTACCATTCTGTTTGGGAACCGCCTATAATGTGTTTAGCATGGAAGATATCGCCATCTCTTAGTTGTTACATTGACAATGGAAGTATACTGCTCAAAATACAATTTATCTCTATTGCAAAACCGAGCTCTGGCACCTCTACAAATCCCTGCTTCCCTCTGCGAAGGGCCTATCCATTTACTTTTATGCTGAGTCATCACCCTCTTATTAAAAAGCACTAGCTTGAGAGCACAGCCGTCATTTTTATTCATCACTATTAATTTATATTGGGTATGACTATGATTGGATCTCTTTTACCATGAATTACAATGTCTAGTCAGTCCTTGATCTTTAAAGGTGCTCTGCATTTATGTTTTGCGGTCTCAGAAAGGGCTAGCGAGATACCATCTTGTTATATCATAATATGATTGTTTTGAGAAAGTGTTATCATCCGAGATTTATTATTATGACTTGCTAGTTGATTATGCTATTGATATGAGTAATGATGAGACCTGAGAATTATTACAAATGTGGTTAGTTATGATTTATGCTGAAAACTTGAATGCTAGCTTGACATAGTTACAACAACAAGAGCAAACAGAGTTTGTAAAAGTTTTTTTCTTTCTTTCTTTCAGTTTGTCAACTGAATTGTGAGGACAAGCAAGAGTTTAAGCTTGGGGGAGTTGATACGTCTCCGTTGTATCTACTTGTCCAAACACTTTTGCCCTTGTTTTGGACTCTAATTTGTATGATTTAAATGGAACTAACCCGGACTGACACTGTTTTCGGCAGAATTACAATGATGTTGTTTTATGTGCAGAAAACAAATATTCTCGGAATGACCTGAAACTCCACAGGAGGTCTTAGAAAAAATAATAAAAAATCCTCGTCAAATATGAAGACCAGGGGGCCCACACCCTTTCCACGAGGGTGGGGGGCGCGCGCCCCCTAGGGCGCGCCCCCCTACCTCGTGGGCCCCCTGTTGACCCTCCGACACCAACTCCAACTCTATATATTTGCTTTCGGAGAGAAAAAAATCAGAGAGAAGAAATCATCGCGTTTTACGATACGGAGCCGCCGCCAAGCCCAGAAACCTCTCGGGAGGGCTGATCTGGAGTCCGTTCGGGGCTCCAGAGAGGGAGATTCGTCGCCATCGCCATCATCAACCATCCTCCATCACCAATTTCATGATTCTCACCGTCGTGCGTGAGTAATTCCATCGTAGGCTTGCTGGACGGTGATGGGTTGGATGAGATTTATCATGTAATCGAGTTAGTTTTGTTAGGGTTTGATCCCTAGTATCCACTATGTTCTGAGATTGATGTTGCTATGACTTTGCTATGCTTAATGCTTGTCACTAGGGCCCGAGTGCCATGATTTCAGATCTGAACCTATTATGTTTTCATTAATATATGTGAGTTCTAGATCCTATCTTGCAAGTCTATAGTCACCTACTATGTGTTATGATCCGGCAACCCCGAAGTGACAATAATCGGGACCACTCCCGGTGATGACCATAGTTTGAGGAGTTCATGTATTCACTATGTGCTAATGCTTTGTTCCGGTTCTCTATTAAAAGGAGGCCTTAATATCCCTAAGTTTCCAATAGGACCCCGCTACCATGGGAGGGTAGGACAAAAGATGTCATGCAAGTTCTTTTCCATAAGCACGTATGACTATATACGGAATACATACCTACATTACATTGATGAACTGGAGCTAGTTCTGTGTCACCCTATGTTATGACTGTTACATGATGAACCGCATCGCCTACGAGTTTTCCATATGCTGGTTTACGCTTATTTACTTTCCCGCTGCTACTGTTACAATCACTACAAAATACCAAAAACATTATTTTTGCTGTTTTTACTTTTGTTGCCGCTACCACCACTATCATTTATTTAAGGACAGTAAAACTGAGCCTAAACCAAGCTCTCTCAGCGATCTGCGTTTCTGACCGTCTGTTTTCATGATCTGGACATTTCCGGCTGTCGGATCTCGTGTGTATATCCATCTATCCCGCATCTGTCAAAAACTGGCCCAACTGTCCTGTGGGTTGCTACTCTAGAGACCAAAACGAAGGCCTCTGGTAAATTGGGCCATCGGCCGGCCCATTATACGGACGAGCGACCATGTCCATCGTGTCCAGAAGACCGGTTGCTGCGAGAGAAAAAAGGGGATCAGACAGAGGAGGGGATCGACGCAGCCACTGCGGGTGATGCGGGGATCGCTAGTCCAGTCAACGCGGGCGATCGATCTACAAAGGACAAAGGAGGGGATCCAGCCGACGCAGCTGATTCAAGCCGACCCTTCGTCTGCAAGAAACTGCTCCACGGAGATTTCAAGGGCGCAATTATTCTTCAGTTTTTGTGCACAATTCATGGCGGGGGTGATGTGCATCTCCTTTCCTCTACCTCCGGGTACAGGTCTGTGTATATATATATGTGTTACCTCCCCTACCAAGCCAATACTCCCGCAGCAGAGCATGAACCATGATGCTCGTCTAGATCCCTATATCTCTGTTCAGTTCATGTAAGATTCTTCCAGCAAGCAATTATATATCATAATATGCTCTCATTCCAAAAATTCAACATACAGATTCCTTGTTTTTTTTGCGGGTGAGATTCCTTGTTGTCCTTTTACATAATCAGCTGCATGATTCTTTTCCCTACCACTGGTGGCTTCAAGTGTCAGCTGCAAGTATTTTTTTCTTCATAAATATTTAGATGGAGATTGCTTTCTTTCTTTGGGCTATCCCTTCAATTGTCACAGAGAACAAATCGTTATTTTTATCCAGGACTACCAAGTTAAAAGTAGTCAGATATCATTTTGTTTCGTTGAGCGAATTGGTTATGTGAATCTAAATTGATGTGTTTGTTTGACTAATGCAGGTGCATACATTCTTCAAGAATATTGGCCGGTCAACCAAGCCTTATTGAGAAATTAGTTAGCCTCTCCATGGCTCAGGCGGAATATTCGATTCGTAAATGTATGTGGTGTGCTTTCATTCTTCAACTATGTGGTCAGGAAACTATACCCTCACAGTTGGCAAATTCAGGCACCCTCATATTCTCCATTTTTTATTCTAGCTGAGCTTTTGCGTCACAACAACAGAACACTTACATGCTGAAGATGTTAGTATTTTGCAAAAAATATTGTGCATTAAAGATTAGTTATGATATTTTCGGTTCCACACTATTGTTTGGTAATTTTTTAACGCCTTTAATTTGATTAGTTATGATATTTTCGGTTCCACACTATTGTTTGGTAATTTTTTAATGCCTTTAATTTGATAAAAGGGACATCGTGTATTCTCACAAAAAAACTATGAGTTCATTGGTGTATGAGAGCATGCCGGTTCATTTTTAACAAAATCGGGAGCAGAATGCTCCTTAACTTGAAAAACATAGATGTACAAGATTTTTTTTTCAAAATGTGTTGATGGGACGGAAACCCATAATTGTATGTTTCCATCTCCGGCCTATGGGCGTCCTTCCCAGTAAAAGAGGTTTTGCATCCCTTGGTTATAATTCTGGTTTTAGTACTTAACATTCTCTCCACTTACATTATTGGTTATTTACTGGATCGTGTGAAATCTACTCATAATTAGACACCAAATCATCATGTAGCATAATTCCTTGAATCACACTGTATTGTTGCTATGTTAACAATGCCTCGTGGAAGCTTGCCAATATCAAATACTTAACTTATGAATTTCCTTCCTTTTCCGGTTCATAACTATGTGAATTGTGTGAAACTGCAACCACATTCTTCCATGTCTGCTCTTCTGAATTATGAACACTGCAATGACTCTTCTAAGGTGTTCATGTTGCTTGGTATTTTCATTTGTTATTATGATGATAGTTGTGCTAAAATAGGCAGCTCAGCTATTGCTTAGATCATTGTTAATTACTATTTCCTTTATAAGAAAATTTCACCAAGTAATCTATATAATATGCATTCACAGGTTATATATTGAATATCTGAATGGACCTTTCCTTCTTGTGATACTAGCAAGACAGTGTAGCCATTTGATTAAAGGAAACATGATTTAACTTGTGAAGCTGAGCACCCAAACAGGATTTAATTTGTGAAGCTGAGCACCCAAACAGGATTTAACTTGTGAAGCTGAGCACCTAGAACCATAAAAAATTGGGACAAATATAAAACCAACATGTAGTGAACTATTGTCAGAATGCATGGGTATTATCAGTACGACCCACTGTAAGTGAGCTTAAAGGGCCAGCTTTTCATTGATCAATGATTGAGATCTGTCTTCACATGTGAACATTCAGAATTTGAGTTATTTATTTCACTAATATGTGTTTACCACGGACATGTGTGTAAATTAAAAGAAAACGTCCTTATTTATGTTGAGTAATTTCGTACAAGGAACATCTTTTATACTTGTATAAGTCTTATGAGTATGATGACACACCAACAATCTGATCTTTTAGTGTAATTTTTAGATTGCTCAGAAAGAAACACCTAACATATAACTGATAGAACATAAGCATTACTTATTTCCCTACCATAGTGGTACCATGTAAGACACTATCTACAACTGTTGAGATGTGATTGCATCGTAATGTTATTGTCACTTCAGTTCTCTGCTTTGAAATCCGAAGTTTGAAAACCTCATAACCCTAGGAGGTAATCTTTATCAAAACAAACAAACAAACTACAAAGGTAAATTGACAAAATGTTGCATTGTACTCATAGATATATTTTGTTTCCTCTTTATGGTCCCCAAAGAGATGATGTCGTATTTTGAAACACCATTGCATAAGGGAGTGGGTGGTCGTCTACTCTAGCATGGAAGAACACCGAGTATGAATGGCACTGTGTGGTAGAACAAGTTTTTGGAATATCAGTGTAATGTTATTGGATGAAGCAGTGTAAAGCACTCTGACAACTATTGAAGCATTTCTTTTATTCTTTTTAGTGATATTGATTTATGTTTTGGTTTGTTTCATTATTGTCTTGTTTTCCATTCTCACAATGTTAATTATATGTAAATCAGGATGTTTAATTTCCATTGTACGTTGCTAGCATTTTAAATTTCTCAATTATTATTTGTTATTTGCTCAAGATGGGCCTAAAGTTAACTGGCCAAGCTTCTCATGCGTCCATGTTTTTACCGAGATTCCTGTGAGCATTATTCTGCTGTATGATGGAAATGAGGATATAGCAAACAATCATCTTATATTCATGTTCTGTGCCTATACTTATGTGCAATTTCCTATCATTCAGTTGACAAAATGACGGGCACGGCAACGCGCGCCATCAATGATCTAGTATTACTTTGCTACTAAACACTTTGCTGCAGATACTAAGTTTCCAGGTTGAATTGACAACTCAGCTGCTAATACTTGATAATATTCTTTGGCTCCCCTTGTGTCGAATCAATAAATTTGGGTTGAAAACTCTACCCTCGAAAGCTGTTGCGATCCCCTATACTTGTGGGTTATCATAGGGCTATTCCGGACGATGTTTCTCGGGGCCCGAAGCTGTATAAATCCTTGTCTTGTGTTGCGTCTCTCGATTCTGCTCAACCCCTCTCAAGCTACTACAAATATGCGTTGGCCTCATGACTAAGTCCTCACACTAGGACATCTGCCGTGACAATTACACGATAGAGACGCCGCTAAGCCCTAAAACCTCTCGGGAGGGCTGATCTGGAGTCCGTTCGGGGCTCCGGAGAGGGGAATACGTCGTCATCTTCATCATCAACCATCCTCCATAACCAATTTCATGATGCTCACCGCCGTGCGTGAGTAATTCCATCGTAGGCTTGCTGGACGGTGATAGGTTGGATGCGATCTATCATGTAATCGAGTTAGTTTTGTTAGGGTTTGATCCCTAGTATCCACTATGTTCTGAGATTGATGTTGCTATGACTTTGCTATGCTTAATGCTTGTCACTAGGGCCCGAGTGCCATGATTTCAGATCTGAACCTATTATGTTTTCATCAATATATGAGAGTTCTTGATTCTATCTTGCAAGTCTATAGTCACCTATTATGTGTTATGATCCGTTAACCCCGAAGTGACAATAATCGGGATACTTACCGGTGATGACCATAGTTTGAGGAGTTCATGTATTCACTATGTGCTAATGCTTTGTTCCGGTACTCTATTAGAAGGAGGCCTTTATATCCCTTAGTTTCCATTAGGACCCCGCTGCCACGGGAGGGTAGGAGAAAAGATGTCATGCAAGTTCTTTTCCACAAGCACGTATGACTATATTCGGAATACATGCCTACATTACATTGATGAATTGGAGCTAGTTCTGTGTCACCCTATGTTATGATTGTCACATGATGAACCGCATCCGACATAATTCTCCATCACTGATCCATTGCCGACGAGCTCATATATTGTTCTTCGCTTATTTTCTTTTCCGTTGTTATTGCTATCATCGCTACAAAATACCAAAAACATTACTTTTGCTACTGTTACCTTTTGCTGTCGTTACCACTACTATCATATTACTTTGCTACTAAATACTTTGCTGCAGATATTAAGTTTCCAGGTGTGGTTGAATTGACAACTCAGCTGCTAATACTTGATAATATTCTTTGGCTCCCCTTGTGTGGAATCGATAAATTTGGGTTGAATACTCTACCCTCGAAAACTGTTGCGATCCCCTATACTTGTGGGTTATCAAGACTATTTTCTGGCGCCGTTGCCGGGGAGCATAGCTCTATTCTTTGAGTCACTTGGGATTTATATCTCCTTATCATTATGAAGAACTTGAGAGATCCAAAACAAAGATTTATCCCTCAACTACAAGGGGAGGTAAGGAACTGCCATCTAGCTCTGCACTTGATTCACCTTATGTTTTGAGTAAGCGTGTGACACCTAAACCTGCTTCTGTTATTCGTTCTGATATGTCGCATGTTATTGATGATGCCACTTCTTCTATGCATGATACTTATGATGAAACTACTTCTATGCTTGATACTACTGTGCCACTTGGTGAATTTCTTGATGAACAACTTGCTAGGGTTAGAGAGAATGAAAATATTGAATCTGATAATATTGATGAAAGTGATGATGAAGACTCACCTGTTATTCCCGAGGGTTATGTTTTTGAAAAATAAGCTGCTCTAGCTATTTTAGCTTGCAAAGATAGATACGAACTTAAGAGGTTATTAGCTAAATGGAATAAGCAATCTCTAAATGCTAGGATGAAACCTGACCCTGCTTTTGCTACTTCACCTATCTGTCTTACTGATAAGGATTATGAATTCTCTGTTGATCCTGATATAATTACTTTGGTTGAATCTGATCCTTTTCATGGCTATGAATCTGAAACTGTTGTGGCACATCTTACTAAATTAAATGATATAGCTGCCCTGTTCACTAATGATGATAGAACTCGTTACTTTTATATCCTTAAAATATTTCCGTTCTCATTAAAGGGTGATGCTAAGATATGGTTTAATTTTCTTGATCCTGGTTGTGTGCGTAGTCCCCAGGATATGATTTACTACTTCTCTGCTAAATATTTCCCTGCTCATAAGAAACAAGCTGCTTTAAGGGATATATATAATTTTGTGCAAATTGAAGAAGAGAGTCTCCCACAAGCTTGGGGGAGGCTTCTCCAATTACTTAATGTTTTGCTTGATCATCCTCTTAAGAAAAATGAAATACTTGATATCTTTTATAATGGACTAACTGATGCTTCCAGAGATTACCAGAATAGTTGTGTTGGTTCTGTTTTCAAGGAAAGAACACCGGATGAAGCTGAAATTCTATTGAATAATATGTTGACAAATGAAAATAATTGGACACTTCCGGAACCAACTCCTGAGCCTATTCCTAAACCAACTCCGAAGAAGAGGGGTGTTCTATTTCTCAGTCCTGAAGATATGCAAGAGGTAAAGAAATCTATGAAAGAAAAATGTATTAAAGCTAAAGATGTTAAGAATTTACCTCCTATTAAAGAAATACACGGTCTTAATTTACCGCCTGTTGAAGAAACATATGACCTTAATCCATCTCCTATTGAAGAAATACATGGTCTTGATAACCCGACACAAGTAGTAAAGGTAACTTCTCTCTATAGATATGATAAAGCTGAAATCCCATTTACTAAATTTGCTAGCCCATGCTTAGATGAGTTTGATAAATTTATGGCTAAACAAGAAGATTTTAATGCTTATTTTGGTAGACAATTGAAATACAATTCAAATATGCTTGAGCACTTGGGTGATTATATGGCTAATATCAAAGGTGAACTTAAACTTATTAGTAAACATGCTTCTATGGTTGCCACTCAAGTAGAACAAGTACTTAAAGCTCAAAATGATTTGCTCAATGAATTGAATAGTAAGAATATTGATAATGATGTTAGAGTTATGACTAGAGGTGGTAAAATGACTCAGGAACCTTTGTATCCTGAAGGCCACCCTAAGAGAATTGAGCAAGATTCTCAGAGAAATAATGTAGATGCACCTAGTCCTTCTAATAGGAAGAAAAAGAAAAACGATAGGACTTTGCATGCTTCTAGTAAACCTATTACTGAAACACCTGAGAATCCATATGATATTTCTATCTCTGATGCTGAAACACAATCTGGTAATGAACCTGAAACTAGTGATAATGTTAACGATAATGTTCATGATGATGCTTAACCTAATAATGATAATGATATAGAAATTGAACCTGTTGTTGATCTTGATAACCCACAATCAAAGAATCAACGTTATGATAAGAAAGACTTTGTTGCTAGGAAACACGGTAAAGAGAGAGAACCATGGGTTCAGAAACCCATGCCTTTTCCTTCCAAACCATCCAAGAAAAAGGATGATGAGGATTTTGAGCGCTTTGCTGAAATGATTAGACCTATCTTTTTGCGTATGCGATTAACTAATATGCTTAAAATGAATCCTTATGCTAAGTATATGAAAGATATTGTTACTAATAAAAGAAAGATACCGGAAGCTGAAATTTCCACCATGCTTGCTAATTATACTTTTAAAGGTGGAATACCTAAGAAACAAGGAGATCCCGGTGTACCCACTATACCATGCTCCATTAAAAGAAACTATGTTAAAACTGCTTTATGTGATCTTGGAGCCGGTGTTAGTGTTATGCCTCTCTCTTTATATCGTAGACTTGATTTGAATAAGTTGACACCTACTGAAATATCTTTGCAAATGGCTGATAAATCAACTGCTATACCTGTCGGTATTTGTGAGGATGTGCCTGCTGTAGTTGCGAATGTTACTATTTTAACGGACTTTGTTATTCTTGATATTCCTCAGGACGATAGTATGTCTATTATTCTTGGAAGACCCTTTTTGAATACTGCAGGGGCTGTTATTGATTGCACTAAAGGCAATGTCACTTTTCATGTTAATGGTAATGAGCATATGGTACACTTTCCGAGGAAACAACCTCAAGTTCATAGTATCAACTCTATTGGAAAAATTCCATCGATTATATTTGGAGGTTTTGAATTTCCTCTTCCTACTGTCAAGAAGAAATATGGTATTCTTATCATTGGGGATGTGCATATCCCCGTTGAGGTAACATAGTGTTATTCGAAATTTATCCGGTTCCATGTTATTCGGAATGAGTTCGTTAACAAGACTTGATCAACCTTGTTAGTGGTTTCCTTTTGATGAGCATGAGATGGATGAAACTAGAAGGCACAACCTTCTGTACCCCACTTTTACTTTCTGTTATTTATATTAAATAAAATAAAAATAGTATTTTTCTGTGTGTTATCTGATTTATTCGTGCAATATAAAAATACCCCGAAAATAAAAGTTCTCCAAATGCCCTGAAATTTAAATAAGTTTTTTTCTGGAATATTTGAGAATATTTGGCACTAAGAACACAGCAGGAGGAGCTGGCACCTGTCCACGAGGGTCAGGGGCGCGCCCCCTGCCTTGTGGGCCCACAGTGGCCCTCCTCCACTTATCCTTTCACCCACACACTCCTTTTTCCTCCCACAAACACGAATATCCAGCTCAAACCCGAGTCCAAGCTCGTTTTGCTGCCATTTTCGATCTCCTTGCTCAAAGCACCTCTCACAAAACTGCTTGGGGAGATTGTTCCTTGGTATGTGAATCCTCCATTGGTCGAATTAGTTTTTGTTCTAGTGCTTTATTCATTGCAAATTTGTGCTGCCTAGGTGACCATGTTCTTGAGCTTGCATGTCAAATTTATATGGTTCCAAGTAGTTTTGATGCATGATATAGGCTCTAGGCACTTGTATGAGTAGTTGCTACCAATATTATTGAGTTTGGCTCACTTTTATTTTGAAGTTACTAAAACAATTCAGAATTTTTTAGAGGGAGAAATATGCTTAGGAAAATGTACCAAGGTGGTTCTTCAAGGAAGCAAGGACCCAGGTTTGCAATGCGTGATGCTGATGAAGAGCCACCAAGAGATGCTCCAGTGCGTCCTTGTGAACGGCCTTCTGAAAACTTTATGGATCGAGCGGGAATTAAGGAAGAATTTAACGCATATTTGCGTAACGCGGATCTTGTGAGCTTCGAGGAAGAGAAATGCCGTCAATACCACTATCTCACTAGTTCCTTTGTGAGGAGGTTTGAATTTTCATCTTCACGTAATTCTCCAACTGTCCTGTTTGATCTTTATGAAAAATCTTATACTATGGACTTAGAGAATTTTACCACTGCTTGCAAACTTCCACAATGGGGTAGTGTCAGGGAACCTCGCAAATCTGAATTTAGAGATTTTCTTGCTAGTATAATCGTGGGGGAATCTAGAGATATAACACAAGCTACCATAGGGAGCATTCACTTTCCTGCTATACATTATTTTGTTCTCTTCATAGGTAGATGCATTAATGGTAAAGATGAAGCATGTCATATGTGTGTTCCTGACCTCAGTATTCTTAGGAGTGCCGTGTTAGGAGACAAATCTTATAATTTGGGAGCCATTGTTGCACGTAGGTTGCATCTTAATAGATTTAATGGAGATTTCTTTGATGAAATTTATGTAACCCGCTTAGCTGATTTTCTCGGTGTGACCATACGCGAGGATGATATTGAATTGCCTCCCGCTTACATAGATTTTAATGCTATGGTTCACCACCAGTTTGTTGAGAGGAGTGAATCACCTCTCCAGTATCGACTAATCTTTGACAGATGGCATGATGTCCGTATTACTCTCCCTGCTCCTGCCTTCTTTGATTATCAGGCAAAAGGAAGATATGTTATTACTAGAGAGGGGGCAGATGAGTACGAGAGGAGGGCGGAGGCCACTCGTCGCCACACTGCAGCTCAGGAGGCGATAGCCACTACATCTCAGTACGACCCCAACTATTATTATGGATATCCGCAAGGCCAACCGTGGCCATAGACCAACTTAGGCCAAAAGCCTAAGCTTGGGGGAGTACATATTTCCCACCGACATTACATTCATGTTCACACACTCATTGCTAGATGTCGGTGCTCATACTTTTTCATTGTATCATCCATGCTAGTTTATTTTTATTTTTATGCTTTCTTCTTGTGTGTTTAATAAACCTTGAGAAAAACCAAAAAAATTAGTTGTAGCTTTTAATTAGTTTACTTTCCATGCTTGTAGTAGTAATTAAAAAGAAAACCCAAAAAGATTTCCTGTTCTTCTTTTGCTTGTTGGGAGCTTTCCCGTGTAAATAGTTTTATTTTTTTTCTTTTCTTTGGGGGTCGATAGGGGAAGACCATGATTAAATTGTTGAAGGGCTCTTATATGCATTATTGTTGATCTGACAAAAGAGCCCATATTGCCTTGTCTTCTGTTTATTGAATGCTTGCAGATTCCAGCTTAGTCCAATGCACGCGCACTATTATTATTATTATTCACATCGTTCGGTCGTGCAAGTGAAAGGCAATTATGACGATATATGATGGACTGACTGAGATGAGAAAAGCTGGAATGAACTCGACCTCTTTTGTTTTTGTTAATATGATTAGTTCATCGTTCCTGATTCAGCCTATTATGAATAAACATGTTTGAAATGACAACTAGAGATCATAGTTTCTTGTGCCATGCTTGATTAGCTGGGAGTTTATAATGGTTTACCTTGCATGCCAACATGCTATTAAAATGGTTGTGATGTGGTATGATAGGGTGGTATCCTCCTTTGAATGATTTAAGTGACTTGACTTGGCGCATGTTCACGCATGTAGTTGAAACAAAATCAACATAGCCTTCACAATATTTATGTTCATGGTGGATTATATCCTACTCATGCTTGCATTCGGTGTTGATTAATTTTAATGCATGTTCATGACTGTTGTCACTCTCTAGCTGGTCGCTTCCCAGTCTTTTGCTAGCCTTGACCTGTACTAAGTGGGAATACTGCTTGTGCAACCAACTCCATAAACCCCAAAGTTATTCCATATGAGTCCACCATACACTACAAAAAAAGACACATCCGTGACATTTTGGGCCGAACAAATTTTTTTTCTGTCATACATATGACACTTCTATGACGATAATTGTGACAAAACCCGGTATCATCATAGATGTGGTGGGCTCCTACTTCTATGACAAAAAGTCATGACAAAAAATGGGCTTTTTGTCCTGGGCGGGCCGGAGACGCAGCTGCATGACATTCTTTGGGCCGTCCATGATAGAAAAAACCATGGTAGAAGCGAGGGGGAGGAAAATTTCGGGGAGTTCCCGGTTACGGTGGGAGGTTGGGGGCCAAGCGATGCGCGTTTCTCTCGTACACGTACGCGCGTGTGTGCGAGGCGTTGGCTCTAACTGAACCCGAGTGAGGCGTTGGGCTCTAACTGAACCCGAGCGATTGCACTGTAGGCTACGCGTTATTGAACCCGATCGATCGATCGATGGCTGTTAACTGAACCCGATCGAGCGATTCCTTCGCTACTGCTGCTAACTGAAGCCGATCGATGGGATGAACAGTGAGCGTTGCGGGAGGGTTTGGATGAACAGTGAGCGGTGGCGCTGCCTCTGGATGAACAGGACCCCGTGGTGTGGTGGAGGGCTGGATGAATAGTAGACGGTGGAGGAGTGCCCGTGGAGGGGTGGATGAACAGGACCCCGAGGTTTGGAGGGTTGGATGAATAGTATACGGTGGAGGGGTGGTTGAACAGGATC
>NC_041382.1:135233429-135266597 GCF_002162155.2 Triticum dicoccoides | reverse complement strand
GGTGCCCGTGGAGGGGTGGTTGAACAGGACCCTGTGGTGTGGAGGGCTGAATGAACAGTAGACGGTGGAGGGGTGGTTGAACAGTACCCCGTGGTGTGGAGGGCTGAATGAACAGTAGACGGTGGAGGGGTGGTTGAACAGTAGCCGGTGGAGTAGCGCACGGTGGAGTCTGGATGAACAGGAGCCCGTGGAGGCTGGATGAACAGGAGCCCGTGGAGGCTGGATGAACAGGAGCCCGTGGAGGCTGGAGGAGGTCGATGGTGGAGATGAACAGTATCCCGTGGAGTCCCGTTTTGCGGTACGCCACACCCCTCCCGATGAACAGGACCCCCGTTTCAACCGTAGCGCTCCAACACAAGTCCATTTCGTCCGTTTTGCGGTACGCCACACCCCTCCCGATCAACAGGACCCCCGTTTCGACCATAGGAGGTCCGTTTCCTACGTTTTGCGGTACGCAAGACCCCTCCCGATGAACAGGATCCCATTTCAAACGTGGCCGGTCGAACACAAGGCCGTTTCCTCCGTTCTGCGGTACGCCAGGCCTCGTTTCCATCGCCTGTTCCGTCCAAGCCCTCTCGGTGAACACGACGCGTTCTGTTGCCTCCCCATGAACACGACGCATTCCATTGCCTCCCCATGAACACGACGACGATGTTGTCTCTCAGTTCCGACCCAGCCATGTACACGAGCCATGGCCGTACGTATGCGCGAGTAGGCGTTCGAGACCCCGCCCGTATGTACACATACGTGGCCGTATTTTCTTTCTTGCACCCTGGCCGCTGTACATACGTGTAAATGCTACGTGCGCGCCTCTACTACGACATGTGCGCGCCTCTACATCGACCAGTATGTACGTACACGTTCGCGACCAGAATGACAATGCTACGTACGCTTCGACCAGGTGGGTCCCAACTGTCAGGCACTTCCTCGCCTGCGAAGATGTAGCTGGTGGGTCCCAGCAGTCAGGGGGCGAATCGTTTTTTTGCCCGGACAGACTTCCTTGCGTGCGAAGATGTAGCTGGTGGGTCCCAGCAGTCAGGGGGAAACGTTTTTCTCGTGAAATACGAAGGCCTGTCCGGTGGGTCCCACTGTCAGGTGGAGGAATAATTATTTTGCACGTAATAAGGAGGCACTTCCTTGCTGCGGCCGTGGACCCAGCTGTCAGCCTCTCCACGTACAGTCCACATCTGATGGAAGCCGTTCCTTGACCACATTGACCACGCCGCGCCGAGAGCACAGGACGGTGGAGGATGACGAGGCCTAGGAAGGGGACGACGCGGAGCCGGGGATGACGCGGCAGTGGATGCCCACGCGTTGAGGAGTACGAGGGTTCACTGGTTCGCTGCGGTGTGAGGCTGCCGTCGCCGCAGAATAACATGGGGTGTGGGTGAGTAGAGGGATGGCATGGCCAGCGGTGGGAGTAGTAGGGGGCGGTGAGGCCTCCGCCGCATCGCAGCCGGCCACGGGAGGCAGGAGCACGAGGCACGACCGGTGCTAGTTTGGGCGGCTGGAGCAAGAAGACCGGAGGTTGAAGAAGCACTACGGCCGTTGGATAGACATCGTACGGTCACTGGAGCTAGAATCGTGCATATTGACTAAGTTGACAAAGCCCTCCGTCCGCGTCAACTTAGTAGGACCACAAGTCAGCCTGCCACTATACTGGGTCCCAGCTAACAGGGGGAGTATTCATTTTTTGTGCGTAATAAGGAGGCACTTCCTTGCGTGTGAAGATATAGCTGGTGGGTCCGAGCTGTCAGCGGCGGTAATGTTTTTTTCACGAAATACAGAGGCCCTTTCGGTGGGTCCCTGATGTCAGGTGGAGGAATCATTATTTTGCGCGTAATAAGGAGGCATTTCCTTGCGTGCGGCCGTGGACCCAGCTGTCGGCCTCTCCACGTAAAGTCCACTTCAGATGCATGTCGGTCGTTGACCACGTTGACCAGGCCACGCCGAGAGCACCAGGGCGGTGGACGATGGCGAGGCCTGGGAAGGGAACGACATGGAGGCAGGGAAGACTCGGCAGTTGTTTTCCACGCGGAGGGGAGTACGACTATACAAGGGTTTACTGGTTCGTCTGCCGTCGCCGGAGAATAATAGCAGGTGTGGGTGAGTAGAGGGATGGCTAGGCCAGCGATGGGAGTACGGTGGGGCGGTGAGGCCTGCGTGGCAGCAGAGCCGGCCGCGGGGAAGAGGGAGCAGGCAGTCCCGCCGGCACCTGTTTGAGCGGCTAGAGCAGGAAGAGCAGAGATTGAAGAAGCACGACGGCCGTTGGATGGCCATCCAACAGTCACTGCTTGTGCGTCAAACTTTTTTTAGGAAAGCCTCAAATCTGTGGAAAACAGCATACAGCCCATTTGCTAAATCTTAAGGTTTTTTTTGGAGCCCATATTATTTTTGTTAGCATTACAGCCCATATTGTGGCCACGGTTAAAAAATTATACGAAATTTTGCATATTTCGGTGCGGTTCGAACTGTTTTTAATCCCAAAATTTCGACTCACATTCAAACTGATTTTAAAAATAAATGTATATCAATATAAAATCCAACAAATTCTCCACGCATAAAAATTAATGTAATTTAAAATCTCGAAATAAAAAAAAGATATTTGAAACTAATTGCCGGTTTGATGTGTTTTAAAAATGTACAACCCATTTCTCCTTACTGATGGGCCATTTTCTCGGCCAGCCGAATGAAAGCTCTCCTCGTCTTGAAAGATTTGCAGCCCAACAGGCCTGACAAAGCGACTTACTTGGGAAATCACAAAAAAACTGTTGTGACGCCCCGAGACCGATGCGCCAGGTGTCTTCCAGTTATTCGATGTTGTTGCCATGTCATTCGCTTGCGTGTTGCATTTTATCATGTCATCATGTGCATTCCATCATCATGTTTTCAAAACTTGCATTCGTCCCGGTCTCCTTGTTCCGTCCGTTGTCCGTTCTGAGCCCAGACACACTTGGACGCACCCACGACACGTCTGAAATATTATTTTATAAGTGGCCAGAAAATGTTCTCAGAATGGGTTGAAAGTTGGCATGCGGTGTTGTTATGTTGTAGGTAGGCCGCCTGCCAAGTTTCATCGCATTCGGAGTTCGTTTGGCGCCCCAACGGATAACTATAGCGACAATATAGTCGGTCTAACATCAGACGTTTTCGGTCTCCGGAAACCCTACTGGGCTGCATTTCCGTCTCACCCTTCTCAGCCTGAGATCTCTCTTGTGCAGACTAGGCCCAGCCTACCCCCTTTTTACACAGTGCATCGACCCCTCGCGCGTGTCCGAAACTGTCCCGGACCCGATCCGGGCAGTCGTCACCGTTGGATCCGGATCATCCCCAAACATCTACAAAATATCACTGTTTTATTATTTGGACTCCCTAGCTATATTATGTGTGATCGTCCGATTACAATCGGAGGGTCCAACCATAATCATTTTTCCATATATATAGTCCAACCCCTGCCAAATCAAGCCAACCCTAATTTCCAGGGGGTTTGTCCCATCGCCGCCGCCACTCCACCAAATCCCTCTCGGGATCCATCCCCTCCTCAATTTCACACCAGCCAACCAAAACCAATCCCTCCCGATCAACCCATTCCACCAACGACCAGAGGAGCCCGAGCCATCCTGCAGCTGCCTCCTCCAATCATGGCGCCGCCAGCCATGGAAGTCCACCACCGAGCCGCTCCCGTGCCATCCTAGAGCCTCCTTCCCTGTTGACCACACCCATCACCGCAAAGTCGCGGTCCCGTTCTCGCCGTCCGCTGCCCTGTTCGAGTGCCTGCGTGGACCTATGCCGCCAAGCTCCTCCCATGGCCGCCTCCACCCGAGAGTCACCAGCAGGACCCCGTCAAGCCGCGCCCGTGCTCCTATCGCCCTCGTCCAGGAGCTCCACGAGGAGAGGAGCTCCTCTTCGTCGCCCCAAGAAGCAGCCGCGCACGAGCGCTCCTCTCCACACCGGCATTGTACTGCTCGGGGACTGGCTCCCCTCGTCAGATCCGACCTTATCATGTCCTCACCGGATCACAACATCGCCGCCGCCTTGCTTCGTCCTCTCCGTCCTCCCGTCGTGGAGCAGCACCGAGCTCGAGAGGAGCCCTGTTCGCGCCAGATCCCCCCATCCCTGGCGAGCTCTGCCGCCCTGCGCCACCTGAAGCCGCCGTTTTGCCGTTCTCCTTCGGCGATGGAGCTCCCGCAAGCCATCCCCGACACTGGTCCTCTTCTGCAGCATCCCGGTGCCGCGCCCATCCTCCTTCCTCCACGCCGAGGTGTTGAGCTCCGAGGTGTTGTCGTCACAATTTTATCGTTGAGATTCTGGAATACCCTAGCTTCGCCGACATCGAAAATCTCTTTTATGCAGTTGTTGGTGAGATAACCTCGATGCCACCCAGTACTGGGGCGGGTGTTCGGGAGTATTGCCATAACTCGTATAACGGATGCTTTTCGAAGGTTGAGGTAAATGATATCCGAAGGTTTCTTGGTTATGTGTTGAAGGATGGATACAGCTGGATGTAGGATTTGCTAGTTTTGGGTGAGATATTATGCTTCCCCTGTATCCCCAACACCTGATTGCATAACCAGAAAGTTTCAGGAGTTTATAAGTGGGAATTCAAGTAGCTCTTAGGATATCTTTCCGACAGATGTATGATATGAAATTGGGGTTCGACGTCTAGTGGTCCGCCTATCCACGGTTGGTTTTACAGTGGTCTCGTTGTGTCTTAAAGAGTCCTTGGCTATGCCGACTCGAGGACGCTTCGTATGTCATGTGCACTGCCTTGTACATGATGGTGCTGTACGATCGAGCCCGTGTGGGCCCCACCACGAAAACTTCGGA
The DNA here is from genome assembly GCF_002162155.2 of Triticum dicoccoides. Lineage (NCBI taxonomy): Eukaryota > Viridiplantae > Streptophyta > Magnoliopsida > Poales > Poaceae > Triticum > Triticum dicoccoides. The sequence goes on along the minus strand of NC_041382.1, from coordinate 135,261,770 downwards.
CGAAATCTCTATCATATGTTTGTTCTGGCTTATTCTGCAAGCCTATCCTTTGTTTTGTTTTTTGAGTTGTGGTATTCGAGTTGCTTCGAAGTTAAATGTTGATTCCATACCTTTCCTAAGTGGTGTTCTCATACTCCTATGCGAGTACTAATCCTTCTTGATAATCAAGATTGCTATGTCAATTCTTTTTCAACTGGCGTGTCTCTCTTCAAGTGGATCCCATCATTTCAACATTCACAAGATCCAATCTCAGTTTGTCATCAACGTTGTTCGTTTCATCCCTCTTCAAGTTGACTTTGTTTTCCCTCCCTCCCACCCTTTTTCTTCAAGGACTCATATATCTTAATAAAGTATCCATTTTATTCATGTGAAGACTCTTCATTCTTGTCTTTGAATGTTCTTATCTGGTGATTCTCATGAAGATTCTAACGGAGCCTCAAGTTCATCTTTCTTCATTCTTTTCATCTCCGGTGGTTTCAAGTCAAGCTTTGTTGATCATATCCTTTTTCCTCGTGTAAAATACCTTCTCATGCCGGTGCACCTCTTAATCATCCACTTCTCACTATTCAATTGTTGCGCAAGATATCTCGAAGATTTGTGTTTCCACTCTACATTCGTTCAAGCTCTTTTGAGGATGTTATCTCGTTCAAGCCAGTTAATTCAACCGGTGCAACCTCTCTTTTAAATCATATCAACGGTGTTTCTTTTGAGTGGGCCCTAACCCATAGGTCTTTTCCCAGGATCTTACCTGACCCTTCTAATTCTCCCAGAGCTTTTCAAATTCTTTTCGAAGTTTGACGTGAGAATGAATTGTCATCAGTCATTTGTATTTCTTCAAGATCGGTCAAATTCTTTTCATCTTTGACATAACCTCTCATCTTTTAATCATTCCGGAGTATCTCAACAATTCATGGTAGTGTTTCTTGTCAAAATTCTCAGATTTTGAAGACCGAAGAAGAGTTTTCCTCAAAATCTTAACCATTCTCTAAGAGATGCGTAGTTCAAGCTTGATACCATCCTCTCATAATTGTTTTCGATTGTGAGAATTCTTTTCACCTATCCGGAGCAATTCAAGATTCTTTTCAGTTTGATTCTCCGAAGGCCAACATTTCGGGATCATTCATATTCAGCTTTCAGCTCTCGTTCTCCAAATATTACCGGTGCTTCATTCAAGTTTTATATAAGCAGTTCTTGATCTCTTTGTCCACTTGTATCTAAATACCCTCAAGTATCTTCATTCGTTCTTCATATTCTTCCTGGTGAATTGTGCCTTTGCTACGTTCATTTCACAATTCTTACCGGTGATTCATCCTTTTACTTCATTCGTTGTTCAATTCTTACGGTGGTTCTTCCAGGATTCTCTTCCGCTGTTACCATATCAATTCATTCGTCGTTCCAATCATACCAGTGGTTCGTTGAAGACATTCCCAAGTTTATGTTATATCTCTCTTAATTTTTTCTACGAGAATAAGTAATATGTCAAATCCGTTGATTGTCATCAATTTAATTGGTGAAGGATACGCATAATGTAATTCTTATTCTTGTTTCATCCAAGTGATCAATTCCTTCCTTCGGAGTTTGCTCATGACGAATAAATTCTTGATCTCTTTGGTTAATCTTTCTTTTACGGAGCTCCAAGTTATTTAAATTATATCATTTCAAAGCTCCATCTAATCATTGCAAGGTTTCAATCTTATTCTTTTCATCCTTCACTTCCTTTTGATCATCCTTTTATTACCGGAGTTCTCACGAAGGCTCTACATGATGGTTCAGCAAGGATTTAATTCCTTCTCCAAGTGTTCATTGAGATTCTTTTCAGAGGAGCTCAAGCATTCTTCATCTTGCATTCCGAAGTGCAATTCGTTCTATCTTATCTTTTGAGGTGGTGTTATGTCATTGTTGATAATTTCCCTTCATGTTTCATGGATCTCAAGTTTTCCAAGAGTGACATATTTAAATCCATCATTTTCTCTTCGCTCAAGTCATCTTTTCTACCCATAAATTTCTTCGAGCATGAGCTCTTCTCAATCCATCAATCTCTGCATTGGAGTTATCTTGGGTTATATTTCACCTCAAGCTCTTCCCTAAGGATCGTGCTATTTATATTGCTCATAAATGACCCAAGTTTTTCATCTATCCTCCTAGGGATATAGTTTCTCGTCTCCTTGTTAATATCTATCCAATCTATCGTTTCCGTTAGTGGCAGAATTTCACCTCTTGGTCTTGAGATGTTTTCTATAAGTCCGTTACAACCTTGTTCTTTTCATTGTTGGTTTTCCAACAACTCCGTAAGGCCCTTCTCCTATGGATGCCTTTTTCAAGCACTTTTGGTGGCAGAAGTTGGCATTTTCTTCTCCATTCTTTTATTTCAATTATCTATCTTCTATTCTTTCGTTCCGGAGGCATTGTGATGTTTCTCTCTTCACTCATCATCTCGAATTATGAAGATCATGATCTTTTCATGCTTATCCATTTAACTGGAGTGTCGTGCCCTCTTTTCAAGTTCTCATCTTATCAAGTTTTACCTCCCTTCTCAACCGGAGTGCTGTCTGAGATCTTTCTTACCCCTTGTTCCATTCTTTCAATAGTTCCGGAGGTAGTGTGTTGTGATTTCATCAAGTATCTTCTCATTTTATCAAGTTCTTATTCAATTCCTTCCATTTGCAGTCGGAGTGCTATCCAAATTTACATCGGTCTTATTCCTTCTCTATCTTGTTCTAACCGGAGTGTTATCGTAATTGATCCTTGTCGTTCCTTGTACATCTCGTTTCTACCGGAGTGCTTGCATATACTTCTTGTCCATTGTAACCCTTTTCTTATGTCTTTCAACCTCAAGGATTTTTGCAATGTTCCTTGTTCCTCTTTTCTAACAGAGTGTTTCCAACTTTGTTCATCTCTATTGTATTCTTTCTTTCAAGTTGTTCAACCTTTCAAGGTTCTTTGGTTTCACTCGTTTGTCAAAGAAGCAACTTAGTTTTACCTTTTCTCTTCCTCTTTCGTTTTCCCTCCGGTGCCATTCTAGATCTCGGGACGAGATCCTCTCATAGTGGTGGAGTGTTGTGACGCCCCGAGACCGATGCGCCAGGTGTCTTCCAGTTATTCGATGTTGTTGCCATGTAATTCGCTTGCGTGTTGCATTTTATCATGTCATCATGTGCATGGCATCATCATGTTTTCAAAACTTGCATCCATCCCGGTCTCCTCGTTCCGTCCATTATCCGTTCTGAGCCCAGACACACTTGCACGCACCCGCGGCACGTCCGAAATATTATTTTATAAGTGGCTAGAAAATGTTCCCGGAATGGGTTGAAAGTTGGCATGCGGTGTCGTTATGTTGTAGGTAGGCCGCCTGCGATCTCTCCTGCGCAGACTAGGCCCAGCCTACCCCCTTTTTACATAGTGCATCGACCCCTCGCGCGTGTCCGAAACTGTCCCGGACCCGACCCGGGCAGTCGTCACCGTTGGATTCGGATCATCCCCAAACATCTACAAAATATCACCGTTTTATTATTTGGACTCCCTAGCTATATTATTCGCGATCGTACGATTACGATCGGAGGGTCCAACCACAATCCTTTTTCCATATATATAGTCCAACCCCTGCCAAATCAAGCCAACCCTAATTTCTAGGGGGTTTGTCCCATCGCTGCCGCCACTCCACCAAATCCCTCTCGGGATCCATCCCCTCCTCGATTTCACACCAGCCAACCAAAACCAATCCCTCCCGATCCACCCATTCCACCAGCGACCAGAGGAGCCCGAACCATCCTGCAGCTGCCTCCTCCAATCATGGCGCCGCCAGCCATGGAAGTCCACCACCAAGCCGCCCCGTGCCGTCCCAGAGCCTCCTTCCCTGTTGACCGCGCCCATCACCGCAAAGTCGCGGTCCCGTTCCCGCCGTCGGCTGCCCTGTTCGAGTGCCCGCGTGGACCTGCGCCACCAAGCTCCTCCCATGGCCGCCTCCGCCAGAGAGTCACCAGCAGGACCCCGTCAAGCCGCGCCCGTGCTCCTGTCGCCCTCGTCCAGGAGCTCCACGAGGAGAGGAGCTCCTCTTCGTCGCCCCAAGAAGCAGCCGCGCCCGAGCGCTCCTCTCCACGCCGGCGTTGTACTGCTTGGGGACCGGCTCCCCTCGTCAGATCCGGCCTTATCCCGTCCTCACCGGATCTCACCGTCGCCGCCACCTTGCTTCGTCCTCTCCGTCCTCCCGCCGTGGAGCAGCACCGAGCTCGAGAGGAGCCTTGTTCGCGCCGGATCCCCCCATCCCTGGCGAGCTCTGCCACCCTGCGCCACCTGAAGCCGCCGTTCTGCCATTCTCCTTCGGCGATGGAGCTCCCGCAAGCCATCCCCGACACTGGTCCTCTTCTGCAGCATCCCGGCGCCGCGCCCATCCTCCTTCCTCCATGCCGAGTCCTGCTTCGCTCGTTGCTGCGCCTGCAAAACCTAAAGCCGTGCACCCCTGCTTTCTCTGCTTCAGGAACATGGCTACACGCTCGCATTGACTCCTCCGGCCAGATCGAACGAGCCCTCCCCATCGACCGCACATGGGCCGCGTCCCTCCTCTGGCCCAGCTCCCGCTGCGAGCCTGCCAGCCTTCACGGGCCTTGGCCCATGGTGAGGCCAGATCCGGCGCCCTCTTGTTTTTTTCTTTCCTCATGTTGGGCCAGCCTCTGTTTCGACCTGCTATATTTTTTTCCTGGCCCTGCGAATTTTGCCAATATTCCAGAGTTTATGGTTTTACAGAAAAGCCCATGTTCTTCATGCATATAATAACTCTTTAACCGTGCATCGTATTAAAATGAATCATATATGAAAAATGACTAGAATTTCATCAAGTTTCATAATATGTCATTTTCATCCATGTTTAAAATGATGTTTGTTTAAATTTGCTCCTATGTCATGCTAAAATGATTTATTTCATAACTAAATAACCGTAACTCCAAATTTAATAAACTTTATATGTAAATGGGGTAGAAAAATGCATAGTTTAACATGGTGGCATCTCTTTGCATGTTTAACAACTATAAAATATGGTTTAGGATAGAACAGTACCATAACAAAAAATATGCACATGAGGATTTCCCGGAATTGTTATTCGTTGTTTCCAGCCTCATTTAAACTTGCCTAGATAGGTTGTTTTGTTGTGCTTCACCCCATGCCATGCTAACCAAAATTTAATATTGTTGGGTACATAAACGTGAGAGAACTAAATAATTATTGTGGTGTCCGTCAATATGCATCCCGATGCATATTGAGCTCCACTTAACTTGTAGTGTTGTTTGTGCACTTTGCCATGCCATGCATATTTAAAACCGGACATGCATCATACTTGATTGTGCATCATGCCATGTTTATGTGGTGGTTGTTTACTATGTTGTTTGCTTCTTTCCGGTGTTGCTTCTTCGGGTTGGTTCCGATAACATCGCGTTTGTGAGGATCCGTTCGACTTCGTCCGTTTGTCTTCTTTAGGGACTCGTTCTTCTTCCTCGCGGGATTTCAGGCAAGATGACCATACCCTCGAAATCACTTCTATCTTTGCTTGCTTAGTTGCTCGCTCTTTTGCTAGGCAAGATGACCACCTAGCCTTTTCTTTCCCTTGGGTTCTGCAGACTCAAGGGTCATCTTTATTTAAACCCCCGGGCCAGTGCTCCTCTGAGTGTTGGTCCAACCTGTCAGCTGCTGGTGGCCACCAAGGGCAACTCTGGGCTGGCCTACCGGAACCTTGGACAATCCGGTGTGCCCTGAGAACGAGATATGTGCAGCTCCTATCGGGATTTGTCGGCACATTCGGGTGGCTTTGATGGACTTGTTTTACCATTGTCGGGGATGTCTTGTAACCGGGATGCCGAGTCTGATCGGATTATCTTGGGAGAAGGAATATCCTTCGTTGACCGTGAGAGCTTGTGATGGGCTAAGTTGGGACACCCCTGCAGGGATTGAACTTTCGAAAGCCATGCCCGTGGTTATGGGCAGATGGGAATTTGTTAGTGTCCGGTTGTAGAAAACCTGAAACTTAACTTAATTAAAATGCATCAACCGCGTGTGTAACCGTGATGGTCTCTTCTCGGCGGGTCCGGGAAGTGAACACGGTGTTGGAGTAATGCTTGATGTAGGTTGTTCTAGGATCACTTCATGATCATAGTTCCTCGACCGTGCTTTTTCCTTCTCTTCTCGCTCTCTTTTGCGTATATGTTAGCCACCAGATATGCTAGTCGCTTGCTGCAGCTCCACCTCATACCTTTTACCCTACCTATAAGCTTAAATAGTCTTGATCACGCGGGTGTGAGATTGCTGAGTCCCCGTGACTCACAGATACTTCCAAAACCAGTTTGCAGGTGCTGATGATACCGTGCAGGTGACGCAACCGAGCTCAAGGAGGAGCTCGATGAAGACCGTGTTCATTATGTTGTTCTATTTTTCAGTTGATCAGTAGTGGAGCCCAGTTGAGACGATCGGGGATCTGTGTAGCTTTTGGGGTAGTCTTCTTTTATTTTGGTTCCATAGTCGGACCTTGATTGTATCTAGATGATGTAATGCTTTATTCATGTATTGTGTGAAGTGGCGGTTGTAAGCCAACTATGTATCTATTTCCCTTACTTATGCACATGGGTTGTTTGCAAAGATTACCTCACTTGTGACATTGCTTTCAATGCGGTTATGCCTCTAAGTCGTGCTTCGACATGTGGGAGATATAGCCGCATCGAGGGTGTTACAACTGGGCTGTGGCCGTGGACCCAGTTGTCAGTCCATTTGTTTTTTAGTCCATTTGGTGGGCTGGGTGAAACAATGATGTAGCATCTACGCAGCCCATTTAAATCCCATTTGCATTTTTCTCGAAAGCCGCGGACTTGCTGGGCTGGGTGAAAATATCATGTTGGGCTAGACGGAGAAATGTTATAAAAACATAAACACATGATTGCACGTCAGTAAAATCTTTGCAAGCTTATGTACGCAATCACTAGGAGTTAACTTGCCAAGTTATATATAAACAATTATTATTATTATTTTGTAAGAACTTTCAGCTTACGAAATAAAATATCATTTTAATTTGATGAGTTAATAGTACGCGGGGTATTATTTTTTTTAGGCTAGACGTGGGACAGTTGAGTTGGTTCTAGGGGAAAGTACTGGGAGAAAACTCAGTTTACATCGAAAAAGAAAGTGGGAGAAAATTCAGAGACCTGCTGGGTCCACCTGAGGAGGGGAATATGTTGGGAGGAAGGAGATTCAAAGCACGATAGTCGAGTGAACTAGTTTTTTTATGAACAAGTGAACTAGTTTACATACATCAGCAAATTGCCACTAAAAAAAAGCAATCAAGTTAATGGGTTCTTAAAAGAAATATTTCAGACAAAACAGATAATTAATTACGACACATAGGCTAATGCATGAAACACTCACATGATAAAGGTTCTTATAAACAGATAAAGTACAACATCTAGACCTTCTTGGCACCCTTGATCATGACGCTGCGGCTGTCCGTGTACTCGTCGGTTACGAGAAGCAGACACGCCCTCATGTCCAAGATCTGCATGTACATGTCGTAGCATGCGTATGCGCCCTTGGCCGCGTAGGTTATGTAGTCTAGATTCAGAGGTACCTCCCATGTGTTCAGGTCGTCTTCTTTCATGTTGGCGTATCGGGGGTCGATGATGGTCTCAGCGAGGTCAACCATGGAGTCCTTCTCCTGCTCGTTGCTGATGATCTTGTATTGCTTCTGGATGTCGAGAAGCTTGTTCCACCAGATGGCCGAATCGCCGCGTTCTTCCTTCTCTCCACTGTAGCGAAGGTGCAGTCGGTGCTACCGATGAAACGGGCGAATGCTCTAGAACCTGGTGCAGCCATAGGACTAAGGCGAGGCAGAGCTTCACTGAGTCCGTAACATTGGTGTACATCACATTCAACTTGGTCCAGCCATAGGACTGAATGGCGAACTCAAAGGGGAACTCCTTGCTGAAGTCCATATCCAGCAGGCTCACCCCTCGGATCGCCATTGGAGTCTCTTCGAGTGAACGAGTGTGTAGGCGGCGGCAGCAGTTCGTTTTTCAGCTCTTGGGGAACTAGATTCAACAGTAAGCTGAGTGTGTACAGGCGACAACAGTTACTACCCCTCCCTCGTCCGTTGCACGCCCGGCAGAAGATGCACCCTCGGCCACACGTCGGTTCACGAGCGGGTCTGTATTGGTACTGTAATAATAGGAGTTAGTGGTCACTTTACTTACATTTAATTAGCTTTAATAGAAATTTGTACTTAAAACAAGCAATACATTCGCTCGTTCTATCAGTGCCACAGGATCAACATGCACAACAATTAGAATTATTATTCTCAGGACGCACACGATCATCACATTTGTCGCACTTCCACAAAAGATAATACTACCGAGTTTGAACTGTTTGTTATGGCTGTTGTCCTCTGCATCATCATGCCGTGTTTCCCAGCTTGCAAGATTCAGAACCAACAAATAAGATCCAAATAATAAGTACAACAAAGATGCCTACACATCTCATTGATTCCCAGCTTGCAAGATTCAGAACCAACAAATAAGATCCAAATAATAAGTACAACAAAGATGCCTACACATCTCACTGATTCCCAGCTTGCAAGATTCAGAACCAACCCATTAGAGCCTTTTGATAAAGTGAATATCAGGATTAAATCCATCTCGGCTAGCCATGTCATACAATCGAAGAACTTGGCGAATGCTCTTGACCGTCACAACATCTGTAGTTGAGTATTCCTGTTTGCACAGCACAAACAAGGAGACAGGAGGGCATGATTACGCTTTAATAGCGGCCTCCTTGAACTCAACCTCCAGCTCTACTTGGATGAGGTCTGCCTGGAGTTCCATGATTCAATTCATGTGCCTTTTTCTGCAGTTCACCTGAAATGAAGCAAAGATTGCATCATTCAGCTAGCAAGAAGTACTTGCTCTTGTGAGCTGGCAGGTTCTTCTTTAGTAGTTGCACTAAAATTGAGGAACATTAAGGTTAGTTGTCCGGCTCATGTAAGGTGCAACTATAATTTTCTTATCCTTTTGTGCAGTTCCACTAAAATAAAGTGCCATTGTGGTGACAGTGACGGCTCCATATTGCAAAGGCTAATAAAATGTTGCACGAGATTACCAGCAGAACTTGACGGAGATTTTGGAAACTCCAATCACCATTTTGTGCAGTTCCACCAAAATGATGTTGCCCACGTGACATTTTAGTTGAACTGCACAAGACACTCATTCCAAAGAAGTGTTTTCTGCAGTTCATCAAAAGGTCACAATAGCAACAAGGTGAAATGGATATCCCTATCTGCACAAAAAGATAGAAAGTAAACAGTTGCTGGTCAATAAGAATATACGAAACATATACAAAATGAAAAGAAGCATCTTAATTATGTTCATGGCAATCACGCAAGGACAATAGAAATTTTAAAATGTCAGCGATGCTTCATGTTACCAGAAACATTACGATCAACAATGAGATTTCTCAAATATGGGATTACTTTAATGGTTGCATTGCTTGTTTACCAGACACAGTAAATCAATAGCAGCTAAAGAGTTGGTTTAAGGGCATGGGACCATGGGGACACCAGGACACTCAGCAGCGTAAAGGAGCAACTTACTTATCATACTAGGGAAAACAGCAGGAGTGCCATTGTACTATGTGAGGCAGCAAATCTAATCCTGGAGACCATTTACTATGTGAGGGCAGCAAATCTAATCCTGGAGACCTTTTACTATGTGAGGGTAGCAAATCTAATCCTGAGACCTTTTAATATGTGAGGGCAGCAAATCTAATCCTAGAGACCTTTTACTATGTGATGGCAGCAAATCTAATCCTGGACATGCTCTGTTGACTTGTCCACCAGCCGCCACTTTCTATCCTTTTTTCGACCAATAATAGATCTGTTCCTTATCCAGTTTGTACTGCATTTTCCCATTATTTCCCTTTTCAACCAAGAAACCGGTTGGGTATCCGCTCTCTACTACTTTCACCATATTATTTCCTCTTTGAATCAAGTCCTAGATTCATGCTACAACTTTTCCCCCTTTCTTCGTTGTTTGAACAAAGCCCTAGATTCGAATGCATGAAGTAGCTTTACCTCTAATAATACTAAAAATTTAGGTGGCTTTGGAAGAGCTGATGGGAGTAGAAAAAGATGCACATGTAGACACGTGGGGAGATGGGGCAGTAGAGCAAGGCCGCTTTCGAAGAACTTATACCTGAGGGTCGCCGGGATGTCGGCGGCGACAGGTTGGATCTACGGACAATACGGCAGGGAGGAAGAAGGGTCGGAGGACCTCCCGAGCCGGCCATGTGTCGGAGAGAACAACACGGGCAGATGATCGGGCCCCTCCGACAGCTGTGGGTTTCCTCCCTCGACGGTGATGACCGCGTAAACGATGCACCTTTTAGTCCTCTACACACATCGGCCGAAGGGATCCGACCGGATCTGTGACCAGCGGTGAGTAGAGAGAAAATGTCGCTACCGTTGTCTTGTTTATATCTGGAGAGGATGAGAGAATGAAGAGAGCAACCCTAGTAAAGCAAGCGCTCAGGCCCCTACGTCCATATATAGTGGAGTGATTATCTTTTTTCTCTCCACAACAAGCGTTTCAATTTGTGTACGTGGCATTAAAGAAATGAAACTCTCTATCTAAGGTGACTACTGTACGACTCCTACTTACTACTAGTAGTACTCCCTCCGTTTCTTTTTAGTCCGCATATAAGGTTTGGTCAAAGTCAAGCTTTGTAGAGTTTGACTAACTTTATATTAAAAAATATAAACATTCACAATATGAAATCAATATTATCAGATATGCACCATGAAACGTATTTTCATACTACATAGTTTTAGTGTTGTAGATATTTATATTTTTTATATAAATTTGGTCAAACTTTATGTAGTTTGACTTTGACCAAATCTTATATGCGGAGTAAAAAGAAACGGAGGGAGTACTACAGTATTGTTCACTTGTGCTCCCCGCCCCTCCATTCATTAAACAACCCCACAGGTGAATAAACATACAGTAAGTACTGTATTTATATAGAACGAACAAGCTCAAACTATTTTCGCGTAGTTAAAAGTTGAGGGCGGGGCTTTTCCCGCGCAGTGCGCGCGGTAGTTTTTGGGTAGGGCCAGAAGACTATTTTAATTATTTTTTAAACTTCGAGACGACCACATAGCATGGAGCCGACCCCAATGATTTTAAGCTTACAGGCACGGTACACGCTATCCTAGACTACTATACACATGAAACTGCCACACGAGCGTCCGGGCTGCGCTTGGCTCTTCGCCTCTTCGGGAAGTTGAACAATGATGGAATACTACTGCACTGGAGGAGTAATGCAGTACGCTTCTGGCCATCTGACACCGATTGAACTGCTGCATGTCCACCGTGTGCGGGAGGGAGAGCGTGTAGCGAAAGCTTCTCCTAGTCTTGCCAGCCACCACGCTCATGGGCGAGGGAGGGATGCTCCTGCCTTTGCGTGTATGATAGGTGGGCCCTACAGGTGTGTGGCCAACCTGTCATACAGCCAAAGGCATGTGCAGTTAAGTCTGCGAGGGAGAGGATAATCAAACTTCTCATTGATGTACGAGTTGACGCGACACATCAAAGCACTGCACTCGATATATTTCAATAATTTGCGTGTGTGACTCCCAAATGCAGAGGCCGGGGGTCATCATCCTCCTTTTCAAGAAAAAATAGACGCATGTGTGAGAGGACGAGTGCGTGCGTGCACCTCTTCTCTTCATGTATAACGTACTACTAAACTCAGAGTACAAGTTTTTGTGGGTGGCACGATGGTGCGTGCGAGAAGTCCCGAGAGATAGGTTTAATGCATTAATTGCAATGCATGCATGCATAAAGTACATGCATTGGTCAATTTTCTCTTAATACTTGCATGCAATGACTTAATGCACCTTGGAATCTAAACATGTGTTGGGGACAACCAAATTGAGCCTTATAAAATGGAAAAACTAAAATTTTGAGATAAGCCCTATAAAACCGGAAAGGAGGGAGTAGAAAAAGAAGTACTCCATCTGGAAATAGTGCCACACTTCGAAACTAGAACCGTCAATAAATTTTGAGCTTGCGTCTCGTCACATTCCAAATTACTCCATGCTATATTGAATTGCAAACCTGTTCACACCGATCACAACCTAAATGGTTTCCCACTTAGGAGCGTATTAGTACTCGGTTATAAATACTAGTATGCCAAGATGACTGCACATTCCTCCTCAACTCCTCATCCACAAAAACAAACAAGTCATTCAGCATCGTTCCCTTGCGTCTGCCATGGCCAACGTGAGTTCTGGGTCGAGAGATTGCCACCATGGACAGGCGAGCATGGAAGCGGAAGCACGAGAGATGTCCTGCCTCACTGCGAGAGCAGCCGACATGTCCCACCGCGCGGAAGTAGCAGCACAGAGGTCCCGTCGTGCCGCTGAAGCAGCACGGAGGTCCCGCCGCTCCGTCAATGCAGCAGACTGGTCCGGCCGCGCCACAGAAGCAGCAAAGATGTCCCGCCGCGCCATGAATGCAGTAGAGATGTCCCTCCGCGCCGCGGTGGCCTGGGAAAATTTCTCGCGGGCACGCGACAACTGTTATAGGAGCATGCATGCGATCGTCCATAGCCAGAAGGATCAGATCTCCCGCTCGACATGGTTGCAGGATGACATGGTAGACTTGTTTGAACAGGCTACCGGCGTCATCCGGCAACTAAGGGAGGGCAATGAGAGGCTCCGGGCCAAGCGCGACCTGCTGAGGGAGAAGATCGTCCGAAGTGCAGAACTGCATGAGGAGACTAGTGCCTTGTTGAAGAAACTTATGGACGAGAATGACATGCTCCACAACGAGCGCCAAAGGCTGGTGGAAGAATCCGTGGATGTTCTCAAGCAGCGTCTTGAGGACACGAAAGAGCTCATTGCCGCTTGCCGTAGAGACTAGTTTCCTGGTTTCTTTTGATGTAATAATCGATTTAGGATGTGGATTGTGTCACCGGTTGTGAAATGTTGGGTTCTAGCGCGGATGGTTGGCCTTTGTTGGCCTCTTGGGATGTTGCGATTTCAATCTGGTAGCTTTTAGTCCTTCGTGTTAGGATGGAGTTGTGCTGAACTTCTTGTGAATTGTGGTGGTTTTCAGTAATGAAAATCGGAAGGGGCAAGCCCTTCTTTGATCAAAAAAAATTTAATCGTCCTTATATATTCATCAGTCTTGCTATAAGTCACAGTAGATGCTATATAGGTCCGTCGGATCTTACATCAAGATCCGTGCTTTCAGATTTTCTTTTTTCTCTCTTAAATCTCAGTCGAGTGAGACATATCCACGCCATTAAACAGAGGCTCGGGCGCCATTAATGGAGACCTTGGGAGAGAGGTGGACGGCAGATGGAGGTCAAAGGGCTCTCCTCCCGATAAGCACGCGCAGGGGTCTGATCGCACACCTCTCATACTCAAATAGCTACCCTGCACGTCGCCTCCTAGCTAATAAAAAAGGGGACGCGTGGCGGCACGTAAATGGTACTAGTAAGTAGAACGCCCACGGTTTCAATAATACTTGTGTTTCCGATTGTAACGTGACAGCACTTCTTCCAAAATGACTTTGTTGATTGTTAATGTGTGCGCCTTCGCAAATCGGACTACAAATTTACCACAGCATGTTGGTGCCATGTCATGGCACCAAGCCAAGTTTCATTATTTTCATGCGTGTTTTGGATTTACAGGAATTAAAAAACTAAGTTTCTCAATGTTTCCAACCCAGCCACGACGCCCAGAATTTTGAATTTCATTCCCATTTCTTGCATGGAACCTAGAAATTTACCGAGGACACACATGTGATTTTTCAACCAACTTTGGTGCACTAGAACATGTGCTTGTATTTCAAATTTGAATTATGCACACAAAGGTGACACGTTCCCTCCCAGAACCACGAGCCTTCTTGAGAGAAGCTCCGATTTGCAAGAAGCTTATACCAAAATTTGTTCCTATTTGGCGAATTTTTTTACCATGGCATGGTACTACCATGACATGACACCATGACAAGTTTCATGATTTTAAAACCAAGTTTCTCAATGTTACCGACCGAGCCACGATGCCCAGATGTTTGAATATTATTCTCATTTTTTGCATGGGACCTACTCCCTCCTTCCATCTATATAGGGCCTAATGTGTTTTTCAAGACAACCTTTGACTATTGACAAGATTAATAGCACATGAGATGTATACTACGCAAATTATATTATTGGAAGCTCCTTTGACATACAAAATTGAAGGTATGCTTTTTGTAAGTTGCATGTCATATATTATTACTCTAACGTTTGGTCAAAGTTAGCCTCGAAAAATGCATTAGGACCTATATGCATGAGAGGAGTCGACTTCGAGAGAACGTGTTTGTTCGAGAGACACCGAGGAAGACTACTATATATCGATGGTGCATGTAGGCGGGAATTAAACTAAGGGATGGTCTTATTGGTTTTGGGGATATAGGGGAAGAGTGAGAGGCGGGGGGTAGCTAGAAGGAGATTGTTAAGTGTGAGTGTGTGTTTTACCCACCTAGGCGGAAGTTATGTGCACAAAAGAGGAGAATGATTCGATGTGGTGTTAGGATTGAGGGTAATTAACTACGTATGGAGACATAGAGACCTTGAACGTGCATGTGTGAGAGGTATACATGTATATGTGGGATGTGTGTGTGTGTGTGTGTGCACGCGCGCATGATCGAGATAAAAGAAAGAAGACATAAGTCATAAGATCAACGACATGGGAGAGACGGATCGGTATGACAATATGCATGCATGTGAGAATGCATGGAAGAAGTCTCGACAATTGAGCATGTGTTTTTGTCTTTAAGAGATAGTGGCGTGGGCTGGAGCATGCATCTATGGCGAGCAGAGGGAGTGAGGCGCAACGATTGTGCAAAAGAGACCAACCTATAAATGCATATGTATGGAGAGACATATATAGTGTGGGTGATAGGAAGCAAGACTCCGTGCGAGAAAGAAATGTTGACGGAGAAACTAGAGATAGATACAGAGATGGAGATGCTAGCTAGAGGGACATCCGCTAGTTTGGGTGTTGGAGATGACCGTCGGGTGGTTCAAAGGGTGAAGTTATATATGTGTGTGAGAGGGCACTTGACTGCATGTAGAGAGACACATATGTAGTGTGCGTGATAGGAATCAAGAGTGAGGGCGAGAAACAAGGTTGATGGAGAAACAGATAAATACAAAGATAAAGATGCTAGCTAGTGTGCGTTAGAGATAGGAGTCGAGTGGATCAGAAGGCTGGGTTATGTGTGTGGGTGTGAGAGAGATAGCGAGAGGGTGCGTGTGAGTCACATACTAACAGATATCAGAGAGAAATGAGATCCAGAGAGACGGATTTTTGTGTCTGCGAGAGAGAAAGATATTTCACAACGAGAGTGATAGCTAGAGAGACATACGAGGGAACACAAGATATCTCTAGGCAGAGAGGGTGTGTGTGAGCGACATACAATAGAACAATGGAGAAATATGAGACCCTGGGAGACAGAGTTTGTGTTTGTGTGTGAGAAAGAGATATTGATGAGGAAGAGTCGTAGGTTCTCATATCTAAGGAGCGAAAGACATCTCTGTATGAGGGGTGTGCGAGTGGCACACATGGGAATAGTAGGGAGAAATTAGACCCCGGGAAACAAAGTTTTGTGTTTGTGTGAGAGAAAGAGATTCCACATGGAGAATCATAGTTAGAGACACATAGCACGGAGCGAGATATACTTAGAGAGAGATAGAGTGATGAAGGTCGAGGGAGAGAGTACCGTCAGTGTGTTACAAAGATAAAAGATCATTGTCGACATACAGGTAGCACGAGAGATACCTGAGAGACGATGAACGCGTATAGGTCCAGAGAGATAGTCCTATATAAGCATGAGTGATAGCTATATGAGACGAATATCTGGATTAAAGGGGATTCAAATATTTAAACTGGAGATCACGACATCGATAATATCATAACGCAAATTGGTGTATCAAACATGCATATTCATTTGAACTTGGGCACACGTGTAATGTTATATAGTTTATCAATATTGGTGATCCATAGATTCTTCAATTACAAACAATGCATGGTTTATATGCAATTAATGTCTAAACGGGATTACACTATATGTTGCGTGTGTGAAACACATTATACCTGTTTGAGAAGTAAAAAAAACCCGCATGAAACACACACTAATTGGAGACAGTTAGCTAGGAATGCATACATTGGATTTCAACATAAAGTGGTTTCAAATATTTGAAAATCCAAATTAATGGATACAACCTTATGAATCTGAGATCATGCCATTTGTAAACCATATTTATTTATAAATGGTGTTGTGCTTTTGAAATTATATATATAAAATGATGTTTATAGAATGTAATTCCAATTGAAAATGGATCTGCCCAAAAAAATAGAATACAAACGGGATTTGAATTGAGTTGGCACGGTAAACGTGCACTCTGCAAAATTTGAACAAAGCGGGGAAAGTCGCAGTAATCGCCCGGAACCAAAATCTGCGAGATGGAAATCACTACTGCCTATCCCTGCCACGCAAAGCCTATATGCTGGATTTCTATAGGTTTTGATAGGGGTAGGTTTGTAATTTCACCCAAACATGACATAACCGCCTCTCACCCAGATTCATACACGGTGGGCGCCAAAACACAGTGTGTCCTCGGCCGAAATCGACTCCCTTCCCGATTCATATTCATACATGGTGGGCGCCAAAAACAAACTCTCGTCGGCAAATATTCGGTGTATGCGAGATTACCGTCCTATCCCTGACCGACTAGTGTTGCTGTGATGTAGTAGAAATTTGAAACGGGGGCTAAGTTTGTAAATTTCCTTGCATTTGAGACAAGCGCGCCCTGAATACATGGTTCCCCCCTTCCTCTCTACCTCCCTTTTCCCCATTCGTACTCCGTGGGCGCCAAAACACCCTCTCCACCCCACCCTCCTCCGTCCGCCGCCGTCCGCTACCTCATCCACCGCCGTCCTCCTCCACCATGCCGGAGCTGATACCCTGACGCCGCCGTCCATTACAAGAGATCAACCTCTCTCATCCACGGCTTCGGACCGGGATCCTTGCATCCCGTCCTCTCGCTTCATCCCCACCGTCGTCCACCTTGTCGGCGCTGCTCCTACGACCGTCTCGTCCACCGCGCCCCGCCACCACCGTCTACCCTCCAAGATTTGCTTCCACGCCACTGACAGCCATCGCTACCGCAGAACCGTCAAATTCTCAGCAGATGCCTACATGGCGCCGCACCAGAGGCGGTACTCTTTCGTATCTGTTCAACTTATTTATCGCAGCAAGAAAATAGATCGCCACTTCTTTACTCTGATTTCTTGTCTTGGTTGCGAAATTGCCTTTGTCCGGTTTGCACCTTCAGATCTGCCATGGCACGCTCACCACCATACTCTCAATGCTTATGGTTTTCCCCTTTTATATTCCACACTAGTTAAATCATAGTAGACTAATTTCAAAATTGGGTCAGTCGATTTTTCAGAGCTCGCCGGAGTTCGCCGGTGCGATCAAAGGGGCTCGGGTGGTTGTGGGGCCTCATCGAACGAAGAAAACTCGACGCGGGTGGGGGTTGGGGTGGGGGTGGGGGCTGGGGTGGCGGAGGATCACAGGCGGTGGGGGCCGGTGGTCCGGCCGGCGGCCCGTGCGGTGTTCTGTATGGGAAGAATCAGAGACGAGGAAGAAGAAGGGTTAGGAGACGTAGGATCTTCATCCAACTGCCTGAAATGGTCGAGAGACAGCTAGGAGTTGCATTCTTAATGCGCTCTGGTTCATCATGTGTGGGCACTGCGCAACCAACATTTTATTATCCAAAATCTGCTTCCTCTTCTTTACCATGTTCCTCTTCCGTTCTTCTTTAATATGTACTCTCTCCGTTCCTAAATACAAGTCTTTGTATAGATTCCACCATGGACTACATATGGAGCAAAATGAGTGAATCTACACTCTAAAATGTACCTGGATACATCTGTATGTGATCGATAGTGGAAATCTCTACCAAGACTTATATTTTGGAACGGAGGGAGTATGATAGTAGTATAGTATGTTCCTTGTACTGAAGATGAGCAGGGACATTTGCAGTGTAGAGGTCTATACAGTCGGTTGTGATGGACACTTTGAGCCTCTTTGATTCGTAGGATCTTGTAAACATAGGAATAGGATTTGTAGTGGCCTGCCCACTTGAATCCTATAAGAATAGCAAGGAAATGCGGGGAGATGTGTCATCTTTGAGAGTTACATTGATATTAACAGTACCGCACCTTCACTTGAAGAGAGCTGGTATCTGAAGCCTTTCTAGCCATACCGGCAATACTAGCACATATATTCCGGCAAGTTCCACTTTCCTGATTTTACTCTGATGCTTAAGGTTTTCCCGTTATATCTACACTATGATCTGTGTAGCTACTTTGTGTCGCACTAGCAGCAGTCCACTCTTGAAGCTAAACACTGCAATGACTTACAAAATTGGCACCAAGGCATTGAGTGCCATTCTGGATGCAATGAAACTCATACGCTCCCCACCTATTGATTCTTGTTCAGAATATCATCCTAATGACTATTCTAACCTCGAGGAGTCAAAGGCAGATGGCCTGTCCTGTTCACCCATCAAGGTGCATGTTCTAATTTGGCAATGTTTTATTGATTGCGGGTATCTTGCATATGTTGTCTTGCATTTCTTCTACTTTGTTTCACCGCCATCTACTAAGTTTACTCATCATATATGTCGAGATGCCATGCCCATCCATTATCAATACATATTCCATCTGTCATCATACCATGTTTTTCCACTCAAATGTTGTTCTTATGCATCATACATCAAAAAGGAAGAGGGTGATTGCCGAACCTGAAGGAGCACCAGCAAAGTCCTTGAAAAATGTGGTGGTGCCGGAGAAATCAGACAACACCCCACTTATATTGGATGTACAACTAGTGACACAAAACGTAGGACCGACTCCAGCAGACTGTACCCATACTTCACTGGCCACACCACTAGCCCCACCACACAGGACCTACACTCCAGCAAAAGGTATATTGATTTCATTTGCCATAGCACTAGCTGTACCATAGAAAAATCCCACTCCTGCAAAAAGTACAGCAAGTCCACTGGCCGAAGACCTATCCCAACTGCAGGGACGGCAAATTCCTGCAGATTGGAACCCCATTCCGTTTATTCCCAGTTTAAAAGACAATGCTTTCAATGTTGTTAGGGACTACGTGCATATATTCCCATCATGGGAAGATTATTGTGAAGACAAACACCATTTTCACATCTTCCTGTCCAACTTACGTGTAAGTGCTATTATTCATGGTTATTATTTTCCTGTTTTCTACTGATTGAACACATGAATGATTTACATTACATTGTTGTAACTAGGCGAGGGACAATCTGGATAGTCATGACGAGCAAAGCTTGCTTGTGCTTTTCAAGGAAGCATTGCAGCAGTATCGGTGTTACCTGAGGAAATCACACTTTGATGGCAAGTCTATAAACGAATTCCTGGTGAAGTCTCATGTGCTAAATTTAGAAGACATTGAATGGAAAAACCTTGTTATGCACTGGTCTCGTTCCCAGGATGAGGTACTGTCTATGAAATCACATGACAATTTGAACTTCTACTTTTCCGCATGTGCCTTACGGATCTTTTTTGCAGGAAATCTGCTCGAAGAAGAATTCCGGTTTGACAAGAACAACAGGATATCTCAAATATGCTGCCTGCTGCTTTGCTCTTGTTAGTACCTGTTGTACTGTATCACTGTACTTGCATACATACCTGGTTCATTATGTGACAGCAGTATGCATGATGGCTTGCTTATCAATTGTTCGCTCCAAATTATCTGATCTATATGAATGGTTACATTAGTGTAGAATACATCCAATGCCAATGTTTTTTTAGCTCTGCATTGTTCTTGTGAGTACATGTTGTCCTTTATCAGTGTACTTATAATGACAGGTAGTTGTTCATGTACCATCACTCTGCAGCTTATTTTCCTTTGCCCTCCATTTGTTACACATCAGATCTATATTTACTCTTACCATAAGGTTGGTACTGAAGAAGTTTAGCTCTGCATTGCTCTTGGATGTACCTTTTGCCTGTATCGCTGCACTTACATTTATAGCTACTTGGTTATGTAGCATCGCTCTTCATCGTATCTTAAATATTCTCCATTTTTTCGTATATTATCACATCTATATTTACTCTTAACAAAATGTAGAATAAAGGCAATGCTTTTGAAGAAGAGTCTGTGGTAAACTTCTTGAATTCCCCCCCCCCCATCAGCATGGACAAGGCCTTTATAGAGCCTATCTTGACCAATAATGTAAGTTTGTCCATCTCAAGCCTTCAAACTTTGTTGTATATATTTGGTTAGGCATGACTGCAACAGCTGTTTATTTTTGGTGTTTGCATCAAATTGCTTGTCTAAAGTTTATTATATGTAGTTCATAAACAAAAGTTCGTCCTTTCTCAATTTAAGTTTTCAGTTCTACAACCAAGTTCCTTCTTCATACCATGTAAATTAAACTATATAGAGCAAGTGATCTTCTTTTGCACTGCATGTATGCTTCTGTTCTTCATCTGTAATCTAGTGGTGTGGTGAACCTACCCACTACAGCACAATGTCATATTCTGCAATGTCTTAACTATGAAAAATGTCATATCATTCTACTATTATTTAAACCATCTCTTTATTTGCCAATCTGAAATGGTATAAATTGACATCACACTAACCATTGATACTTATGAGTTCTTGATCTGTAATCCAGTGGTGTCGTGAAGCTGCCAACTCCTTCACAATGTCATTTCCTGCCATGTCTTGACCTGAACAATACCATATTGTGTTAATGCAAATTTAAACTGTGTCACTTTATTCGTCAGTAAGAAATGTGATGAATTGTCAGCACTGATACTTTTATGTGCAAAACCTGTCATCTGTCTGCTTGTTTATCTTTCAGAGTGAGGAAGATATAAGTGTTGAACAAGCGCAGTCTCATCATCTTGCTCAGCTGCTTGCACTGCAGCTCCCCAGCAGGGCTAACCTTTCTTAAACTCTATTGAAGTGCTGCCGGTTTTGTATATTATTTTGTCGGCGTGTTTATTTGCACTGGTGGCAATCTTTGATGCCCAGTGTATGTAATCTGCTGTCTGCTTGTGCTTTATTATCATAGTGACGAACTTTGATGCCCAGTGGATGTAATATGCCATAATTTCTTTATTGTATAGTATAGGTTTTTTCTTATTCACGATGCTGCAGTTATTTTACTGTATATATATACTGTCTTCGCAGTAAACCGGCCAAACCGTAAAATTACGGTACATAATCGGGCCGTCATGCAATCACGATGTAGGTTGGGCCTGAAACGTGTCGATCAGCTCACGGGCCGGCAGCAGCCCGAAATGAACCCCGACCCATGATTGTGCGAATCAAATCACGGGCTTTTAACAGGCCGAAAAATTGTCGGTCCTTGTTTGGCCCAATCAGATATCAGCTGCGAGCAGGCCGGATGCAAAGCGGGCCGTAGTTAGGCCCAACTATATGACGGGCTTTTAACAGGTTGAATTAATATAGGGCCAAAATGTTAAACGGGCCCTTAATAGGCCAAAACTAATATCAGGACGAATTACTAAGTGGGCCTTTAGCAAGTGGGCCCAAAAGCATAGTATCCAGTTGACGGGCTGAATCTGATATGGGCCATAATTAGGCCCAAAACGTCTTAAAGGGCCGGACCTGATCTGGGCTGTAATTTGGCCCAGAACGTGGTAGGCTTTTAACGGGCCGGATCTCATATGGGACACTATTAGGCCCGGAGCGTGACAGGCCATTAATAGACCATATCAAATATGGGCCGGCATTTGGCCCAAAACATGGAAGCCAGTTAACGGGCCGGCCTACTAGGGTCCTCAAAATCTTATGGGCCTACAGCTGGGCCGGCCCATTAATGTTGGCGAAATCTCGTGGGCCTTTAGCTGGGCCGGCCCATTATGATCCGCAAGAATTTTGTGGGCCTTTACCTGGGCCGGCCTATTATGGCACACAAAAATCTTGTGGGCCTGTACCTGGGCCGGCCCATTATGGCCCGCGAAATCTTGTGGGCCTTTAGCTGGGCCAGCCCATTATGGTCCGCAAAATATCGTGGGCCTTAAGCTGGGCCGGCCCATTATGGTCCACAAAATCTTGTGGGCCTTTAGTTGGGCCGGCCCATTTAAACTTGTTGGGCCGTGCCACGTGTCGACGTATCATAGGCGCCTTCTGTCCAGTGAGTGGATGACATCTGTCCCGACGATGAGCCGACACGTGTTTCCTCTAGCCAATGATGATTTTACACGTGGAAAATCCCCATTGGTCGGGGCTGTTAACGGGTTATCGGATCCAAAACCCAACCCGATAGCTTAACGGCATTCCGTTATGGTGGATGCCACGTGTCGGTCACCCTTGATGAAAGCACTTCTATGACGCGTGATTTATCGTCATGGAAGTGGACACTTCCGTGATGATAATTTTGGTAATGTCATGAAACACTTCTACGACAGCACAGGTATGACTATCTTGATTCTGTCATAAATTTGTCATGGATGTACATGCATGACAAAAAAGCGACCTACTATGACAAACACGTATGATCATGAAAGTGTATTTTTTTGTAGTGATGCCTACCTATATATGGTATCTACCTGCCGTTCCAAGTAAATTTGTATGTGCCAAACTCTAAACCTTCAAATAAATATCCTGTTTTGTATGCTTGAATAGCTCATGTATCAACTAGGGCTGTCCGCATCTTCCATGTTAGGTGGGTTATTCTCAAGAGGAGTGGACTCCGCTCCTCACTCACGAGAAAGTGGCTGGTCACTGGGATGCTCAGTCCCATGCTTTATGCAAACTAAATCAAAATAATTGCAAACAAAACTCCCCTTGGGACTGTTTTTAGTTCGAGGCACTCGTTGTTTTGAGCAAGCCATGGATTGATGCTTGTTGGTGGAGGGGGAGTATAAAGTTTACCATTCTGTTTGGGAACTGCCTATAATGTGTGTAGCATGGAAGATATTGCCATCTCTTGGTTGTTATGTTGACAATGAAAGTATACCGCTCAGAATATTATTCATCTCTATTTCAAAACCGAGCTCTGGCACCTCTACAAATCCCCGCTTCCCTCTGTGAAGGGCCTATCTATTTACTTTTATGCCGAGTCATCATCCTCTTATTAAAAAGCACCAGTTGGAGAGCACCGCTGTCATTTGCATTCATTACTGTTAGTTTACATTGAGTATGACTTGACTGGATCTCTTTTACCATGAATTACAATGTCTAGTCAGTCATTGATCTTTAAAGGTACTCTACATTTATGTTTTGCGGTCTCAGAAAGGGCTAGCGAGATACCATCTTGTTATATCATATTATGATTGTTTTGAGAAAATTTTGTCATCCAGGATTTATTATTATTGCTCGCTAGTTGATTGTGCCATTGATATGAGTAAACTTAAGACCTAAGCGTTATTGTGAATGTGGTTAGTCATAATCTTTGCTGAAAACTTGAATGCTGGCTTTACATATTTACAACAACAAGAGCAAACGGAGTTTGTAAAAGTTTTTCTTTATCACTTTCAATTTATCAACTGAATTGCTTAAGGACAAGCAAAGGTTTAAGCTTGGGGGAGTTGATACGTCTCCGTCGTATCTACTTTTCCAAACACTTTTGCCCTTGTTTTGGACTCTAACTTGCATGATTTGAATGAAACTAATCCGGACAGACGTTGTTTTCAGCAGAATTGCCATGGTGTTATTTATGTGCAGAAACAAAAGTTCTCGGAATGACCTGAAACTTCATGGAACATCTATTCAGAAATAATACAAAATCCTTGCAAAATGTGAAGACCAGGGCCCACCACCTGTCCACGAGGGTGGGGGACGCGCCTGCCCCCCTAGGGAGCGCCCCAACCTCGTGGGCCCCCTGGAGCTCCTCCGACCTCAACTCCAACTCTATATATTTGCTTTCGGGGAGAAAAAATCAGAGAGAAGGATTCATCACGTTTTATGATACGGAGCCACCGCTAAGCCTTAAAACCTCTCGGGAGGGCTGATCTGGAGTCTGTTCGGGGCTCCGGAGAGGGGAATTCGTCGCAATCATCATCATCAACCATCCTCCATCACCAATTTCATGATGCTCACCGCCGTGCGTGAGTAATTCCATCGTAGGCTTCCTGGACGGTGATGGGTTGGATGAGATCTATCATGTAATCGAGTTAGTTTTGTTAGGGTTTGATCCCTAGTATCCACTATGTTCTGAGATTGATGTTGCTATGACTTTGCTATGCTTAATGCTTGTCACTAGGGCCCGAGTGCCATGATTTCAGATCTGAACCTATTATGTTTTCATTAATATATGAGAGTTCTTGATCCTATCTTGCAAGTCTATAGTCACCTATTATGTGTTATGATCCGTTAACCCCGAAGTGATAATAATCAGGATACTTACCGGTGATGACCATAGTTTGAGGAGTTCATGTATTCACTATGTGCTAATGCTTTGTTCCGGTACTCTATTAAAAGGAGGCCTTAATATCCATTAGTTTCCATTAGGACCCCGCTGCCACGGGAGGGTAGGATAAAAGATGTCATGCAAGTTCTTTTCCATAAGCACGTATGACTATATTCAGAATACATGCCTACATTACATTGATGAATTGGAGCTAGTTCTGTGTCACCGTATGTTATGATTGTTACATGATGAACCGCATCCAGCATAATTCTCCATCACTGATCCATTGCGTACGAGCTTTCCATATATTGTTCTTCGCTTATTTCCTTTTCCGTTGCTATTGCTATCATCACTACAAAATACCAAAAACATTACTTTTGCTGCTGTTACCTTTTGCTATCGTTACCACTACTATCATATTACTTTTCTACTAAATACTTTGCTGCAGATATTAAGTTTCCAGGTGTGGTTGAACTGACAACTCAGCTGCTAATACTTGAGAATATTCTTTGGCTCCCCTTGTGTCGAATCAATAAATTTGGGTTGAATACTCTACTCTCGAAAACTGTTGTGATCCCCTATACTAGTGGGTTATCAGGAACACAGTAATTTGAAAAAAATTCCTACGCACACGCAAGATCATGGTGATGCATAGCAACGAGAGGGGAGAGTTTCATCTATGTACCCTCGTAGGCCGTAAGAGGAAGCCTTATGACAACGTGGTTGATGTAGTCGTACGTCTTCACGATCGACCGATCTAGTACCGGAAGTACGACACCTCCGCGATCTGCACACGTTCGGCTCGGTGACATCCCACGAACTCACAATCCAGCAGAGTGTCGAGGGAGAGTTTCGTCAGCACGACGATGTGATGACAGTGATGATGATGCTACCGAAACAGGGCTTCGCCTAAGCATCGCTACGATATGACCGAGGTGGATTATGGTGGAGGGGGCACCGCATACGGCTAAGAGATCATTGATCAACTTGTGTGTCTATGGGGTGCCCCCTGGCCACGTATATAAAGGATGGAGGGAGGAGGAGGCCGGCCCTCATAGGGCGCGCCCAAGTGTGGAGTCCTACTAGGACTCCCTAGTCCTAGTAGGATTCCACCTCCCACATGGAATAGGAAAAAGGGCAGAGAGAAGGATAAGGAAGGAAGGGGACGCCCCCTTTCCCTAGTCCAATTCGGACCAGTCCATGGGGAAGGGGCGCGGCCACCCTTGAGGCCTTTATCTCCTTTCCCGTATGGCCCATTAAGGCCCAATATGAATTTCCGTAACTCTCCGGTACTCTGAAAAATACCTGTATCACTCGGAACATTTCTGATGTTCGAATATAGCCTTCCAATATATCGATCTTTACATCTCGACCATTCCGAGACTCCTTGTCATGTCCCCGATCTCATCCGGGACTTCGAACAAACTTCAGTCATCAAATCACATAACACATAATACAAATCGTCACAGAACGTTAAACGTGCGGACCCTACGGGTTCGAGAACTATGTAGACATGACCAAGACACATCTCTGGTCAATAACCAATAGCGGAACCTGGATGCTCATATTGGCTCCTACATATTCTACGAATATCTTTATCGGTCAGACCGCATAACAGCATACGTTGTTCCCTTTGTCATCGGTATGTTACTTGCCCGAGATTGGATCGTCGGTATCGCAATACCTTGTTCAATCTCGTTACCGGCAAGTCTCTTTACTCGTTCCATAATGCATCATCCCACAACTAACTCATTAGTCACATTGCTTGCAAGGCTTATAGTGATGTGCATTACCGAGAGGGCCCAGAGATACCTCTCTGACAATCGGAGTGACAAATCCTAATCTCGATCTATGCGAATCAACAAACACCATCGGAGACACATCTAGAGCACCTTTATAATCACCCAGTTACGTTGTGATGTTTGATAGGACACAAGGTGTTCCTCCGGTATTCGGGAGTTGTATAATCTCATAGTCCGAGGAACATGTATAAGTCATGAAGAAAGCAATAGCAATAAACTAAACGATCATAGTGCTAAGCTAACGGATGGGTCTTGTTCATCACATCATTCTCTAATGATGTGATCCCATTCATCAAATGACAACACATGTCTATGGCTAGGAAACTGAACCATCTTTGATTAACGAGCTAGTCAAGTAGAGGCATACTAGGGACACTTTGTTTTGTCTATGTATTCACACATGTACTAAGTTTCCGGTTAATACAATTCTAGCATGAATAATAAACATTTATCATGATATAAGGAAATATAAATAACAACTTTATTATTCTCTCTAGGGCATATTTACTTGAGGTATCCTCCTTTGAACGATTCGAGTGGCTTGACTAGGCACATGTTCACGCATGTAGTTGAAACAAAATCAACATAGCCTCCACGATATTTATGTTCATGGTGAATTATATCCTACTCATGCTTGCATTCAGTGTTGATTAATTTTAATGCATGTTCATGACTATTGTCGCTCTCTAGTTGGTCGCTTCCCAGTCTCTTTATAGCCTTCACTTGAACTAAGCAGGAATACTGCTTGTGCATCCAACTCCATAAACCCCAAAGTTATTCCATATGAGTCCATCATACCTTACTACATACGGCATCTACCTGCTGTTCCAAGTAAATTTGTATGTGCCAAACTCTAAACCTTCAAATAAACATTATGTTTTATATGCTCGAATAGCTCATTTATCAACTAGGGATGTCTATATCTTCCATGCTAGGCGGGTAATTCTCAAGAGGAGTGGACTCCGCTCCTCACTCATGAGAAAATGGCTGGTCACCGGGATGCCCAGTCCCATTGCTCAAATCAAATCAAATAATTGCAAACAAAACTCCCCCAGGATTGTTGTTAGTTGGAGGCACCCGTTGTTTCGAGCAAGCCATGGATTGATGCTTGTTGGTGGTGGGGGAGTATAAACTTTACCATTCTGCTTGGGAACCGCCTATAATGTGTGTAGCATGGAAGATATCGAGATCTCTCGGTTGTTATGTTGACAATGAAAGTATACTGCTCAAAATATTATTCATCTCTATTTCAAAACTGAGCTGTGGCACCTCTACAAATCTCTGCTTCCCTTTGCGAAGGGCCTATCTATTTAGTTTTATGTTGAGTCTTCATCCTCTTATTAAAAAGCACCAGTTGGAGAGCACCACTGTCATTTGCATGTATTATTATTAGTTTACATTGAGTATGACTTGACTCGATCTCTCCTTGATCTTCAGGGGTGCTCTGCATTTATGTTTTGCGGTCTCAGAAAGGGCTAGCGAGATACCATCTTGTTATATCATATTATGATTGTTCTGAGAAAGTGTTGTCATCCGAGATTTATTATTATTTCTTGCTAGTTGATTATGCCATTGATATGAGTAAACATGAGACCTAAATGTTATTGTGAATATGGTTAGTTCATAATCTTTGCTGAAAACTTGAATGTTGGCTTTACATATTTACAACAACAAGAGCAAGCAGAGTTTGTAAAAGTTTTTCTTTATCACTTTTAGTTTATCAACTGAATTGCTTGCGGACAAGCAAAGGTTTAAGCTTGGGGGAGTTGATACGTCTCCAATGTATCTACTTTTCCAAACCCTTTTGCCCTTGTTTTGGACTCTAACCTGCACAATTTGAATGGAACTAACCCGGACTGACGATGTTTTTAGCAGAATTGCCATGGTGCTATTTTTGTGCAGAAATAAAAGTTCTTGGAATGACCTGAAAATCAACAGAGATTATTTTTGGAATATATAAAAAATACTAGCGAAAGAATCAAGGCCAGGGGCCCCACACTCTGTCCACGAGGGTGGGGGTGCGCCTACCCCC
>NC_041382.1:135120782-135233081 GCF_002162155.2 Triticum dicoccoides | reverse complement strand
CCCCTGGTGCTCCTCCGACCTCAACCCGAACTCTATATATTCGTGTTCGGGGAGAAAAAATCAGGGAGAAGGATTTAATGCATTTTAAAATACAGAGCCGCCACCAAGCCCTAAACTCTCTTGGGAGGGCTGATCCGGAGTCCGTTCGGGGCTCCGGAGAGGGGAATCCATTGCCATCATCATCATTAACCTTCCTCCATCACCAATTTCATGATGCTCACCGCCGTGCATGAGTAATTCCATCGTAGACTTGCTGGACGGTGATGGGTTGTATGAGATTTATCATGTAATCAAGTTAGTTTTGTTAGGGTTTGATCCCTAGTATCCACTATGTTCTGAGATTGATGTTGCTAAGACTTTACTATGCTTAATGCTTGTCACTAGGGCCCGAGTGCCATGATTTCAGATCTGAACCTATTATGTTTTCATGAATATATGTGAGTTCTTGATCCTATCTTGCAAGTCTATAGTCACCTATTATGTGTTATGATCCGTTAACCCCGAAGTGATAATAATCGGGATACTTACCGCTCATGACCGTAGTTTGAGGATTTCATGTATTCACTATGTGTTAATGCTTTGGTCCGGTACTCTATTAAAAGGAGGCCTTAATATCCCTTATTTTCCAATAGGACCCCGCTGCCACGGGAGGGTAGGACAAAAGATGTCATGCATGTTCTTTTCCATAAGCACGTATGACTATATTCGGAATACATGCCTACATTATATTGATGAACTGGAGCTAGTTCTGTGTCACCCTATGTTATAACTATTTCATGATTGATCGCATCCGACATAATCATCCATCACTGATCCAATGCCTATGAGCTTTTCATATGTTGTTCTTCGCTTATTTACTTTTCTGTTGCTACTGTCACAATCACTATAAAACCAAAAATATTACTTTTGCCACCATTACCACTACTATCATATTACCTTGCTACTAAATACCTTGTTGCAGATATTAAGTTATCGAGGTGTGGTTGAATTGACAACTCAGCTGCTAATACTTGAGAATATTCTTTGGCTCCCCTTGTGTCGAATCAATAAATTTGGGTTGGATACTCTGCCCTCGAAAACTATTGCGATCCCCTATACTTGTGGGTTATCATGGTTCCGGTTGAGGTGAAGATACCCCGAACAAACCCCTCAAAGGATTATTTTCCATAGTAACAAGTGATAGTAAATTTCAGCACACTATATAAATGTTTCCTTACAAAATTCCACTTACCAAAGGCGCTTCACTCCACGGCAACGGTGCCATAAAAGAGTCTTGATGACCCACAAGTATAGGGGATCTATGATAGTCCTTTCAATAAGTAAGAGTGTCGAACCCAACGAGGAGTAGAAGGAAATGACAAGCGGTTTTCAGCAAGGTATTCTCTGCAAGCACTAAAATTATCGGTAACAGATAGTTTTGTGATAAGATAAATCATAACGGGTAACAAGTAAATAAAGTAACTGAGGTGCAGCAAGGTTGCCCAATCCTTTTTGTAGCAAAGGACAAGCCTAGATGAACTTTGTAGGATCAAAAGTATGTCTAGGGGGGGTGATACGTCTCCAACATATTTATAATTTTTGATTGTTCCATGCTATTATATTATCTGTTTTGGATGTTTATGGGCTTTATTATACACCTCTATATTATTTTTGGGACTAACCTATTAACCCAGAGCCCAGTGCCAGTTTATGTTTCTTCCTTGTTTTAGAGTATCACAGAAAAGGAATATCAAACGGAGTCCAATTGACCTGAAACTTCACGGAACTTATTTTTGGACCAGAAGAAGCCCACGGAGTATCGGAGATGGACCAGGAGAGTCCCAGGCTGCCCACGAGGGTGGGGGGCGCGCCCCCCTGCCTCGTGGACAGCCCGGAGATCCACCGACGTACTTCTTACTCCTATATATCCATATACCCTAAAAACTTCGGGGAGCAGAATAGATCGGGAGTCCACCGCCAGGAGCCTCCATAGCCACCGAAAACCAATCTAGACCCGTTCCGGCACCCTGCCGGAGGGGGGAATCCCTCTCCGGTGGCCATCTTCATCATCCTAGCGCTCTCCATGATGAGGAGGGAGTAATTCTTCCTCGGGGCTGAGGGTATGTACCAGTAGATATGGGTTTGATCTCTCTCTCTCTCTTGTGTTCTTGAGGTGATACGATCTTGATGTATCGTGGGCTTTGCTATTATAGTTGGATCTTATGATGTTTCTCCCCCTCTACTCTCTTGTAATGGAGTGAGTTTTCCCTTTGAAGTTATCTTATCGGATTGAGTCTTTAAGGATTTGAGAACACTTGATGTATGTCTTGTGTGGGATACACGTGGTGACAATGGGGTATTCTATTGATCCACTTGATGTATGTTTTGGTGATCAACTTGTGGGTTCCGCCCATGAACCTATGCATAGGGGTTGGCACATGTTTTCGTCTTGACTCTCCGGTAGAAACTTTGGGGCACTCTTTGAAGTACTTTGTGTTGGGTTGAATAGCTGAATCTAGGATTGTGTGATGCATATCGTATAATCATACCCACGGATACTTGAGGTGACATTGGAGTATCTAGGTGACATTAGGGTTTTGGTTGATTTGTGTCTTAAGGTGTTATTCTAGTACAAACACTATGATAGATTGAACGGAAAGAATAGCTTCATGTTATTTTACTACGGACTCTTGAATAGATCGATCAGAAAGGATAACTTTGAGGTGGTTTCGTACCCTACCATAATCTCTCCGTTTGTTCTCCGCTATTAGTGACTTTGGAGTGACTCTTTGTTGCATGTTGAGGGATAGTTATATGATCCAACTATGTTATTATTGTTGAGGGAACTTGCACTAGTGAAAGTATGATCCCTAGGCCTTGTTTCAACGCATTGCAATACCGTTTACGCTCACTTTTATCATTAGTTACCTTGCTGTTTTTATATTTTTCATATTAAAAAACCTATATCTACCATCCGTATTGCACTTGTATCACCATCTCTTCACCGAACTAGTGCACCTATACAATTTACCATTGTATTGGGTGTGTTGGGGACACAAGAGACTCTTTTGTTATTTGGATGCAAGGTTGCTTGAGAGAGACCATCTTCATCCTACGCCTCCCACGGATTGATAAATCTTAGGTCATCCACTTGAGGGAAATTTGCTACTGTCCTACAAACCTCTCCACTTGGAGGCCCAACAACGTCTACAAGAAGAAGGTTGTGTAGTAGACATCAAGCTCTTTTCTGGCGTCATTGCAGGGGAGGTTAGCGCTTGAAAGTATATCTTTAGATCTTGCAATCGAATCTTTTTGTTTCTTGTTTTAGCACTAGTTTAGTTTATAAAAGAAAACTACAAAAAAATGGAATTGAGTTTGCCTCATACGCTTCATCTTTTTAATATCTTTCATGAGTATGATGGAAAGGAAAATTGTGCCAAAGTGTTAGAAGAAGAATGCATTAAAATGTTTGGCACTAAATCTTTGAATGATGAGCATGATTGCAATGTTATTAGTATGAACTCTTTGAATATCCATAGTACTAATGATGATTGCACTAGTCATGATGAGAATGTCTCTTATAAGCATGTTGATTTTTGTGGAGTGCGTAGAGTTTGCAAGTACACACCAATTAGGGAAGATAGATTTTGCAAGAGGCATAAGTACTTAGAAACTAAATGGTTGCAAGAAAGGCTAGATGTTCGTGCTGAAAATTTAAATTTTCTTAGCCGTACTTGTGAACTTTGCAATGAACATGGTCATTTAAAGCTCCAATGCTATTTATTTCATGATCAAGTCATGTCCAAAAAATTTGATAACTTGATTACCCTTGAGCATCATAAAGAACTTAGTCTTCTTTTGGGCTATGAAGAAATGAAACATATAACTGAGGGTATTCCAAAATTTAATCTCGATAAATTTCTTGATTTTGATCTAGAGGAAATTTATATGTATTGTGCGGTGAATTGCATTGAAAACCCTTATATTGCCAATTACATAAAGAAAAGAAAACAAATAGAGGATTAAGAGAATACTAATGAAAGGGAAGAGACTTCCCAATATCCTCCTATTATTTCGTATGATGAATCAGGTAACAAGGAGGAGCCTTCTATTCAACCAATCTCATTAATAAGGAGCTTCAAAAAGAAGATTAAACACACACATGATGTGAAGAAGAAAAATAAAAGACGGAGAAGCAAAGGTAGAAAGGTATCTCTCCCAAATGATGTTGCTCCTATTACTCCTTGTGATGATGATAATTGCTATACTATTGGTGCTATCCATACTATTAATGATGAGAGCGATTATGCTTATGATATGAAAAGGCCCAAGCTTGGGGATGCTATGTTTGATGAAGATGATGTTTTTGAGAATATATTTGCTGAAATTAATGTTAGCCCCAAGCTTGGGGAAGCTATGTTTAATGAGGATGATATTTTTAGTCTCTCAAGTTTCGATATGCAAATTTATAATGATGATAGCATGCCTCCTACTTATGATGATTATATTGATGAAAGTGGGTTTGGAAGAGTGTAAAATTTAGGAAGTAATGATCCCATTATTTTGGAGGATGTTGAATCTTATAATATTTATGAAAGTGGATTTGGAGAGCTCATGACTTTATTTAGTGATGTATCCACTATCTTGGAAGAGGTTTCAACTGATTATGATGAGAACAAAGTTGCTACTTATGATGATTATTGTGATAACACGTATGCTATAAAAAGTAGTGATGATTATATTTATGAAACTTGTCATGATTATGATTACCCCTTTTCTGAACATTACTCTTTTAATATGGAAAAAATTTATAGTATTCGAGTTTCTTATGATACTCCCACTATTCCGAATAAGAAGAATTTTGCTTATGTGGAGGGTAATAAAATTTCTATGCTTATAGATCATGAAAAGAATGCCTTATGTGATGGTTATATTGTTTAATTCATTCATGACGCTACTGAAAATTATTATGAGGGAGGAATATATGCTTGTAGGAGTTGCAATAATATCAAGTTTCCTCTCTACATGTTGAAAATCTTGAGGTGTTGCTTGCTTTACCTTCCTATGCAAGTTGATTCTTGTTCACATAAGTTGTTTGCTCACAAAATCCCTATGCATAGGAAGTAGGTTAGACTTAAATGTGATAGTCATATTCTTCATGATGCTCTCTTTATGTTTCAATTCTTATCTTTTATGTGAGCATCATTGAAATCATCATGCCTAGCTAGGGGAGTTAAACGTTAGCGCTTGTTGGGAGGCAACCCAATTTTTATTTTTGTTATTTGATTTTTTTTATCCTGTTTAGTAATAAATTAATCATCTATCCTCTGTTATGATTGAGTTTTTATGTTTTAATTAGTGTTTGTGCCAAGTAGAACCGTTGGGAAGACTTGAGGAAAGTCTTGTTGATTTTGCCGTAAAAAACAGAAACTTTAGCGCTCACGAGAATTGCTGCCATTTTTTATTGGAGAGTGATATTTAGTTAATTATTTTTGAAGATGATTAATAGATAAATTCCTCACGTCCAGCAATTTATTTTAGAATTTCTGGGGTTCCATAAGTTTGCGTTAGTTACAGATTACTACAGACTGTTCTGTTTTTGACACATTCTGTTTTTCGTGTGTTGTTTGCTTATTTTAATGAATCTATGGCTAGTAAAAGAGTTTATAAACCATACAGAAGTTGGAATACAGTAGGTTTAACACCAATATAAATAAATAATGAGTTCATTACATTACCTTGAAGTGGTGTTTTGTTTTCTTTCGCTAACGGAGCTTACGAGTTTTTTGTTAACTTTTGTGTTGTGAAGTTTTCAAGTTTTGGGTAAAGATTAGATGGATTATGGAATAAGAGGTGGCAAGAACCTAAGCTTGGGAATGCCCAAGGCACCCCAATGAAATACTCAAGGACAACCAAGAGCCTAAGCTTGGGGATGCCCCGGAAGGCATCCCCTCTTTCGTCCTCATCCATCGGTAACTTTACTTGGAGCTATATTTTTATTCACCACATGATACGTGTTTTGCTTGGAGCGTCATTTTATTTTCTTTTGTTTTGCTTGATGTTTGAATAAAATACCAAGATCTGAAATTCTTAAATGTTAGAGATTCTTCATATAGTTTCATAATTATTCGATTACTCATTGATCTTCACTTATATCTTTCGGAGTAGTTTGTTGTTGCTCTAGTGCTTCACTTATATCTTTTTAGAGCACGATGGTGGTTTTATTTTGAAGAAATAGATGAACTCTCATGCATCACTTATATTATTTTGAGAGTCCTAAGCAGCATGGTAATTTTCTTTGGTTATGAATTTATTCCTAATATGATGGGCATCCAATAGGGATATAATAAAAACTTTCATATAAAGTGCATTGAATACTAAGAGAAGTTTGATACTTGATGATTGTTTTGAGATATGGATATAGTGATATTAAAGTTGTGCTAGTTGAGTAGTTGTGAATTTGAGAAATACTTGTGTTGAAGTTTGCAAGTCCCGTAGCATGCACGTATGGTGACAGTTGTGTAACAAATTTGAAACATGAGGTGTTATTTGATTGTCTTCCTTATGAGTGGCGGTCGGGGACAAGCGATGGTATTTTCCTACCAATCAATCCCCCTAGGAGCATGCGTGTAGTGCTTGGTTTTTGATGACTTGTAGATTTTTGCAATAAGTATGTGAGTTCTTTATGACAAATGTTGAGTCCATGGATTATACGCACCCTCACCTTTCCATCATTGCTAGCCTCTTCGGTACCATGCATTGCCCTTTCTCACATTGAGAGTTGGTGCAAACTTCGCCGGTGCATTCAAACCCCGTGATATGATACGCTCTTTCACACATAAACCTCCTTATATCTTCCTCAAAACAGCCACCATATCTACCTATTATGGCATTCCCATATTCATTTCGAGATATATTGCCATGCAACTTTCCACCGTTCCATTTATCATGACACGTTCATAATTGTCATATTGCTTTGCATGATCATGTAGTTGAAATAGTATTTTTGGCAAAGCAACCATTCATAATCCTTTCATACATGTCACTCTTGGTTCATTGCATATCCCGGTACACCGCCGGAGGCATTCATATAGAGTCATACTTTGTTCTAGTATTGAGTTGTAATCATTGAGTTGTAAATAAATAGAAGTTTGATGATCATCATTTTCTAGAGCATTGTCCCAAGTGAGGAAAAAAAGGGAAGGCCTTTAAAAAAAGAGAAGGCCCAAAAAATGAGAGAAAAATAGAGAAGGGACAATGTTACTATCCTTTTTACCACACTTGTGCTTTAAAGTAGCACCATAATCTTCATGATAGAGAGTCTTTTGTTTTGTCACTTTCATATACTAGTGGGAGCTTTTCATTATAGAACTTGGCTTGTATATTCCAACAATGGGCTTCCTCAAATTCCCTAGGTCTTCGTGAGCAAGCAAGTTGGATGCACACCCACTTAGTTTCTTTTGTTGAGCTTTCATATATTTATAGCTCTAGTGCATCCGTTGCATGGCAATCCCTACTCCTTGCATTAACATCAATTGATGGGCATCTCCATAGCTCATTGATTAGCCTCATTTATGTGAGACTCTCTCCTTTTTTGTCCTCTCCACATAACCCCCATCATTATATTCTATTCCACCCATGGTGTTATATCCATGGATCACGCTCATGTATTGCGTGAAGATTGAAAAAGTTTGAGATTACTAAAGTATGAAACAATTGCTTGGCTTGTCATTGGGGTTGTACTTGATCAGAGCATTCTTGTGTGACGAAAATGGAGCATGACCAAACTATATGATTTTGTAGAGATGAACTTTCTTTGGCCATGTTATTTTGAGAAGACATAGTTGCTTTGTTAGTATGCTTGAAGTATTATTGTTTTTATGTCAATATTAAACTTTTGTCTTGAATCTTATGGATCTGAATATTCTTGCCACAATAAAGAAGATGACATGGATAAATATGTTAGGTAGCATTCCACATCAAAAATTCTGTTTTTATCATTTACCTACTCGAGGACAAGCAGGAATTAAGCTTGGGGATGCTGATACGTCTCCAACGTATCTATAATTTTTGATTGTTCCATGCTATTATATTATCTGTTTTGGATGTTTATGGGATTTATTATACACTTTTATATTATTTTTGGGACTAACCTATTAACCCAGAGCCAGTGCCAGTTTCTGTTTTTCCTTGTTTTAGAGTATCGCAGAAAAGGAAAATCAAACGGAGTCCAATTGACATGGAACTTCACGGAACTTATTTTTGGACCAGAAGAAGCCCACGGAGTATCGGAGATGGACCAGGAGAGTTCCGGGCTGCCCACGAGGGTGGGGGTGCGCCCACCCCCCTGGGCGCACCCCCTGCCTCGTGGACAGCTTGGAGATCCACCAACGTACTTCTTCCTCCTATATATATCCATATACCCTAAAAACTTCGGGGAGCAGAATAGATCGGGAGTTCCGCCGCTAGAAGCCTCCGTAGCCACCGAAAACCAATCTAGACCCGTTCCGGCACCCTGCCGGAGGGGGGAATCCCTCTCCGATGGCCATCTTCATCATCCCAACGCTCTCCATGACGAGGAGGGAGTAGTTCTCCCTCGGGGTTGAGGGTGTGTACCAGTAGCTATGTGTTTGATCTCTCTCTCTCATGTTCTTGAGGTGATACGATCTTGATGTATCGCGAGCTTTGCTATTATAGTTGGATCTTATGATGTTTCTCCCCCTCTACTCTCTTGTAATGGATTGAGTTTTCCCTTTGAAGTTATCTTATCAAATTGAGTCTTTAAGGATTTGAGAACACTTGATGTATGTCTTTTGCGTGGGATACCCATGGTGACAATGGGGTATTCTATTGATCCACTTGATGTATGTTTTGGTGATCAACTTGCGGGTTTCGCCCATGAACCTATGCATAGGGGTTGGCACACGTTTCCGTCTTGACTCTCTAGTAGAAACTTTGGGGAACTCTTTGAAGTACTTTGTGTTGGTTTGAATAGATGAATTTGAGATTGTGTGATGCATATTGTATAACACTACAAAAAAAGACACATCCGTGACATTTTGGGCCGAATGAAATTTTTTTTGTCATACATATGACACTTCTATGGCGATAATTCTGACAAAACCCAGTATCATCATAGATGTGGTCGGCTCCTACTTCTATGACAAAAAATCATGACAGAAAATGGGCTTTTCGTCCTGGGCAGGCCGGAGACATAGCTGCATGACATTCTTTGGGCCGTCCATGACGGAAAAAACCGTGGTAGAAGCGATGGGGAGGAAAATTTCAGGGAGTTCCCAGTTACGGTGGGAGGTCGGGGGCTGAGCGATGCGCGTTTCTCTCGTACACGTACGCGCGTGTGTGCGAGGCGTTGGCTCTAACTGAACCCGAGCGAGGCGTTGGGCTCTAACTGAACCCGAGCGATTGCACTGCAGGCTACGCGTTACTGAACCCGAGCGATCGATCGATGGCTGTTAACTGAACCCGATCGAGTGATTCCTTCGCTACTGCTGCTAACTGAAGCCGATCGATTGGATGAACAGTGAGCGTTGCGGGGGGAGGGGTTTGGATGAACGGTGAGTGGTGGCATTGCCTCTAGATGAACAGGACCCCGTGGTGTGGTGGAGGGCTGGATGAACAGTAGACGGTGGAGGGGTGCCCGTGGAGGGGTGGTCGAACAGGGCCCCGTGGTGTGGAGGGCTGGATGAACAGTAGACGGTGGAGGGGTGCCCGTGGAGGGGTGGTTGAACAGTAGCCGGTGGAGTAGCGCGCGGTGGAGGCTGGAAGAACAGGAGCCCGTGCAGGCTGGAGGAGGTCGACGGTAGCCCGTGGAGGCTGGAGGAGGTCGACGATGGAGATGAACAGTATCCCGTGGAGTCCCGTTATGCGGTACGCCACACCCCTCCCGATCAAAAGGACCCCCGTTTCGACCGTAGCGCTCCAACACAAGTCTGTTTCCTCCGTTTTGCGGTACGCCACACCCCTCCCGATCAACAGGACTCCCGTTTCGACCGTAGGAGGTCCGTTTCCTCCATTTTGCGGTATGCCAGACCCCTCCCGATGAACAGGATCCCGTTTCGAACATGGCCGGTCGAACACAAGGCCGTTTCCTCCGTTGTGCGGTACACCAGGCCTCGTTTCCATCGCCTGTTCCGTCCCAGCCCACCCGATGAACACGACCACGCATTCCGTTCCGACCCAGCCGGTTGGCTCCCACGCATTATGTTGCCTCCCAATGAACACGACGCATTCTGTTGCCTCCCGATGAACACGACGCATTCCGTTGCCTCCCCATGAACATGACGCATTCCGTTGCCTCCCCATGAACACGACGATGACGCTGTTTCTCCGTTCTGACCCAGCCATGTACACGAGACCTGGCTGTACGTATGCGCGAGTAGGTGTTCGAGACCCTGCCCGTATGTACGTACGTGGCCGTATTTTCTTTCTTGCACCCTGGCCGTTATACATGTACATGCTACGTGCGCGCCTCTACATCGACCAATATATATGTACGTACACGTTCGCGGCCAGAATGACAACGCTATGTACGCTTCGACCAAGTGGGTCCCGACTGTCAGGCACTTCCTTGCCTGCGAAGATGTAGCTGGTGGGTCGCAGCAGTCAGGGGGCGAATCGTTTTGTTTTTGTTTTTTTTTCCCGGACGCACTTCATTGCGTGCGAAGGTGTAGCTGCTGGGTCCCAGCAGTCAGGGGGAATCGTTTTTTTTGCTCGAACGCACTTCCTTGCGTGCGAAGATGTAGCTGGTGGGTCCTAGCAGTCAGGGGGCGAATCATTTTTTTCGGACGCACTTCCTTGCGTGCAAAGATGTAGCTGGTGGGTCCCATTAGTCAGGGGGGCGAATCGTTTTTTTTGGACGCACTTCCTTGCGTGCGAAGATGTAGCTGGTGGGTCCCAGCAGTCAGGGGGAAACATTTTTTCACGAAATACGGTGGCCCGTCCGGTGGGTCCCCGCTGTCAGGTGGAGGAATAATTATTTTGCGTGTAATAAGGAAGGACTTCCTTGGTGCGGCCGTGGACCCAGCTGTCAGCCTCTCCATGTATAGTCCACGTCCGATGGAAGCCATTCCTTGACCATGTTGACCACGCCGCGCCGAGAGCACCAGGGTGGTGGACGACGGTGAGGCCTAGGAAGGGGATGACGCGGAGCCGGGGAATACGCGGCAGTGGATGCCCACGCGTAGAGGAGTATGAGGGTTCACTCGTTCGGCTGCGGTGTGAGGCTGCCGTCGCCGCAGAATAACAGGGGGTGTGGGTGCATAGAGGGATGGCCTGGCCAGCAGTGGGAGTAGTAGGGGGCGGTGAGGCCTTCGCGGCATCACAGCCGGCCACGGGCGGCAGGAGCAGGCGGCACGACCGGCGCTGCTTTGGGCGGCTGGAGCAAGAAGACCAGAGGTTGAAGAAGCACTACGGCCGTTGGATGGACATCGTACAGTCACTGGAGCTAGAATCCTTCATATATTGACTAAAGTTGACAAAGGCCTCCATCCCAGTCAACTTAGTAGGTCCGCAAGTCAGCCTCCCACCAAGGTGGGTCCCAGCTAGCAGGGGGTATTCATTTTTTGTGCGCAATAAGGAGGCACTTCCGGTGGGTCTGAGCTGACAGCGGGGGGAACGTTTTTTCACGAAATACGGTAGCCCGTCCTGTGGGTCCCAGTAGTCAAGGGGAAACATTTTTTCATGAAATACTGGTGGCCCGTCCGGTGGGTCCCTGCTGTCAGGTGGAGGAATAGTTATTTTCCGCGTAATAAGGAGGCACTTCCTTGCGGCTGCCGTGGATCCAGTTGTCAGCCTCTCCATGTACAGTACTCTTTCGATGGAAGTCGGTCATTGACCACATTGACCACGCCGCGCCGAGGGCACCACGTCGGTGGACGAGGCGAGACCTAGGAAGGGGACGACACGGAGCCGGGGAAGACGCGGCAGTGGAAGCCCGCGTGGAGAGGAGTACGAGGGTTCACCGGTTCGGCTGCGGTGTGAGGCTGCTGTCGCCACAGAATAACAGGGGGTGTGGGTGAGTAGAGGGATGCCCTGGACAGCGGTGGGAGTAGTAGGGGGCGCTGAGGCCTGCGCGGCAGCACAGCCGACCACGGGAGGCAGGAGTAGGCGGTCCCGCCGGCGCTGCTTTGGCGGCTAGAGCAAGAAGATCAGAGATAGAAGAAACACGACGGCAATCCAACGGTTATGTCTGCTAGAATCGTTTGTTGACGTATATAATAACTAAAAAAATCTTGCATACGCGTCAACTAAACAGGCCCACAAGTCAGACCACTCCCTCTTTTTTTAATAATTTATATATAGCTCATGGCAACTTCTTATGCAATTTATTGCAGTCGTTTTTTTGGTTGGCCAGGGCCAATTTCACATATTTCTGTGGCTTCCAAACTATTTTTAATACCGAAATGTCGAGCCAGATTTAAAGTACTTTGAAGATATATTTAAATTAGGTTAATGCCCAGTGAAATAGGAATCTGAAAATGTGAAAAAAAATTCAGAAATTATAAACTAATTGCCAATTTGTCATCTGTTTTTATATTTACAACCCATTTCATATTACTTTCAAGATTTGCAGGCGTCTTGAAAGAGTTGCAACCCATCAGGGCGTAGAAAAATAAGTAGGCCTGGATTGGGTATTCTTCAGAAAAAATAAACTGGGCTCATTTTCACAAAGAAAAAATAGTTGGGTTGGTCACATGGTGAACATAAAATATAAGCCTGGGCTAGACGGGCCACGGCCCAGTTCAAACCCTGCTCCGTCCCAACAATACCAAACAAAAAAATACTGCTCGAGTAGCTACGTCTGAGGTGTCAGCCGATCTTGTGATGTTCTCTTGTCTACTGACTATATACGCTCACAATGTCGTGGGTCCCAGATGTTAGGAAAACACTAGGAGGAAGCATTTTATTTTTCCATACGCTGACGTGGTGGGCCCCTACTGTCATCCTCTCCACGTACTTCTGCCGATTCCTGTTGTTTGTTGACCATGTTGACAACGCGAGATGGCGACGCCATGGCGAGCGCACCAAAGCGCGCGGAGGACATCGGCGTTAACGATTTAGGAGTCGGTGGGGCGGCGATGCGT
Organism: Triticum dicoccoides; assembly: GCF_002162155.2. Taxonomy (NCBI): domain Eukaryota; kingdom Viridiplantae; phylum Streptophyta; class Magnoliopsida; order Poales; family Poaceae; genus Triticum; species Triticum dicoccoides. Next base: position 135,219,999 of record NC_041382.1, on the reverse strand, counting down.
GCACTGAGGCGCAGCCAGCCGTGGGAGGCGGAAGCGAGCAGCCCCACTGGTGCTGTTTTGGTTTTGGCGGCTGGAGGAAGATAGGACTGAAGAAACACGACAGACTGTAAAAGCAGCAGGAGTACTTAACAACCTTAACTGAAACCAGCAGGGGCACTTAACAACCAAAGCTGAAAGCAGTATGAGTACATATACAGGTTCAACCGTACAAAGCATGCCTCGAACAGTTCTACTTTGCCTACAATTAACCAAGGGTGAGGCCGACAAGCCCCAGGACAAGGCCCAGGCGCCACCCCGCGCATCCACAACCTTCTGAAAGCGGCTTCATCTCGCAATGTGGTCAATAAACAGGGTATTCACTTTAGAGCCATGGAAAAGCATGAACATAATCTTCTGTCCTATTCTCCAAGATGGACGGTCCTTCATTATTTGAGACCACCCATGAATAAGTATCTTTTCACCTCCAAGGGGAATTGAGTAGGTTGACATAAACATCATGTTGTGACCAAGCGCAAGTCTGACCCGACCATGGTCAGGCATCTGTATAGGAACAATAGAACTCGACAGTTCCTGTTTCAAGAAGATCACAGCTGTAAAACTGTGTATAAGCAATAGTTTATGAACAACATATATAACAGAAAACAGCTCATACCATAAGTTTCTCGATACAGTTGGACCTGTTCAACGAGTGCAGCAGTGGCACACATATCCCACGCGGCCTTCCACCATTGAAACACCCCACAAGGACCTCAAGACGATCAATAAAGTGTAGGAACTTGTGGATGTCGATCCAGTCAACTTCAGTGCCATTAGTAACAGCCGAGTTATTACAGAGTAACAAATGAGCAGACTGCTTAACTCTGAAAAAACCTACACGTGCCACCAATTATAAGAAAATATTAGTTAGAAGTAGCATCTTCGTGAGAGATTCGTTGCTACTTCTAAAGTTAAATTGTGATTAGTTAGACAGAATAGGTGGATTAAGAAGTAATCGAGGCAGCAAGCAAGAACCAGATACAAAACTAACATGTATGAACAATTGGAACGACGTCGGGGTGGATGATTGTAGTGAAGATGAGACCAGGTTCTGCTATTTCCACCAACATTCGTGCGCCAACTTTAATCAGTAACACTTGAGAAAGTTTATCCAAGTTCGGCCATAAAAAAGCAGCGATCTTCTTGGTTCATGAACCCAACTCGAAACTTATATCCATGGCTTGTCTTCACTATGACCATTAAACTAGTGTATTCGGTTATGGCAAGGCCGAGCATCTTGAGTACATGTGTTCTAGCAGAGCAAATAATACACTGCAGGAAAAATAATATAAGAACACAGCATGTTCAAAAAAAACCCGCCCTCCCAGATAGAAAAGAGGATTCTAGGAACATACTGTGCGCGTTTCAAAATGCTATGTTAGGATGAGAAGGAACAAGTGTGGAGTCTCGCCAAGGGCGCAGAAACCTATAGGGTACTCGCACTTTGGGCACTGCAAATGAAACACACTAGATTCAGTAGGAAGAAAAATGCATCAACGGCGGCGGCTGCCATCCTAGCATTACCTGCGACCAAGGGACTTGGATTTATCGGGGATGGATGAAGAATTCGTACCTGGTTCTCCATGAGAAAACCCTATGCAATCGCCGAGAGGGGGTTTTCTCTGAACAAGCAGACGAGGGAGAAGGGGATTCAGGCCCAGTGAAATATTGCCGCTTCGTCCGTCCAGCTTACTGCTAAAGCTGGAAAGGAGGGCTTGTGATTTGATGGCTCATTGGGCATTACTGCGGCGCTACGACCGGGGTGTGTCTACCATGAAGTTGTGCGCTCTAATTTGTGCATATGGCACGTGGACCCCGTTGCCGGTTGCCCCACATATCAACGAAAGGAAGTAGAAAGACAGGAGTAACTAGTTACACATAAATATATATTTTGACAAAGAGATACTCCCTCTGTAAAGAAATATACAAATATTTTATATCACAGGCTCACCTTGCCGAGAAATATACTCCCTCTGCAATGCACGGGCATTATGGGGGTTCAGCTTTTTTATGGGGGTTCAGCTGAGAATATAATACTCAGATAGGCTCACGGTTCTGGACTTTGGGCCATAGGCCGACCCTGCATGTTTGGGGGCCCATGTGTTCTACCTCAGTGCTTTTCATATTGCAAGCGATCGATACGGCGCTGGTTTTAGATGCTGTCGCAAGGCGAATACACAAAATTGAATAAAGCACGGCAGCTGTTGGAATGCAATCGAACGACAGTTCCTAACCAGCAATCAGAGTTGCAATTCTATCAACGATATACCATGTGATAAATAATACTATCGTACTACTTATACACAAAGGACACTTGTTTCACCATGCCAGATTATTACATCAAAATCTCTCGGAGGATATATCATTTCGGCAGTTGCGTGCTGCTACTGAAGAATTTCAAAGTTGATTTGGACCAGCTCTCCTTGCCGAGAAAGTTTGGTTTTGACATCATCCCCTACTGCGAGATATGATTTAGATTTGAACCTTGACCATCCTTTAGCATCAATCATCATGCGACCATCCTTTGTACTTACCGTATATTGAGCAGGTTCATTCACACCAAGGCTGTGCATGGTAAGAGAAACTTGGCCGGGTCGCCCGGATTGTTGAACGACTCCCTCATTGCTCTAGGAATTCTCTGTTTGCTAACAAGAAGACATACCCAAACAGTTAGATCAACACAGTGAATCATGTGAAACAACATGGAAAGAAAAAAGAATGAAGCACTTGGGCGGCAAATGCTTACCAAGAAGGTGGACATGTCGGTTTTTGTAAGGACTTTGGTATATGAAGTGTGAACTGCAGCCCAGTCTATTGCCAGTGCAACTGCACGGGCCGGAGCAGATGCAAGTGCAAGTGCCGAAGCCGCTGTTGCTGCCGGAGATGGTGCTCCTTGTAGAGCTGGTGCCAGTGTCGATGCCCGATCCTCCGGTAGATCAGACTGATCCGCTGACGCGGTCGGTGCCCAATCCTCAGCTGGATCAGACTGAGCTGTTGCCGCTGTCAGTGCTAGAGCAACTGCCGGTGCTTGATCAGTGCGAGACAGCGGCGATCGTGTCTGGTCTGCTATGATCAGCTTTCTAACTTGACTAGGATCCGTGACCGTGATCCAGTTTTTTTCTTCATTTCTTTTAAACACGAGAAGGACTAATTGTGGTGTTTTTGTTAAACCAAACCGCAGTTCATCATAGGGATTCAGCTTGTACTCATACAATAGACTGATCCAATTTTATCCAGTAATATAAGTGATGGACAGTGCCTTCATTACTGACACGACATAAGAAGTGAAACCTGCAAAAATAGCCATCGTAGAGCAAACCAAATGGTTTATTCTATGATGAATGTCACATGGCAAAACCTGCATCGTAAAATTGTAGGAAAAGAAAGAAAACATGACATTAAATCAATAAGATTTAGACAGTAAATCAATAAGATTTACTTGATGTGACACGAGTGAATCCTTACCAGGAAATCACTATGTTGAAGTACTAAACAGAAGATTGATCGTCCAACTACGCGTGGCATGCAGGGGCCCCGCCTACTCCCCCAAGCAGGACAGTCCAAAGGTCGTGACAAATCGTATGGACCGAACATCCATGGGACTGGAAATCCTGGTGGGTGCGATAAACCCTGCAATGCATACAGATATTGGAGTGTAACCATAATTGATAAACCGTCCTCACAAAAAATATGATCTGGATACTTCAAAATATACAGACTGAATTGAGTGGACAGACATTAACATAGACCATTCTCAGGACTGACCACACACCAAAAGCGGCAGTACTAATAAACAATACAGGGTTCACAAACACAAATCAAGTACTGAACAATAGTACTTACTACAGACAAGCAAAGTTGCACTAACTAAACTCTGCAGACTATTTCTTGCCACCGACCTACGGGATGAACCCCACATAACTGACTAGGCCATGGACTTCGTGTGAGATGTCTACATGCACCATCACCATCTTGTCAACATTGGAGAAGCTAACAGGGTGGTATTTCCACTCATAAACATGATGATGAAGACAGGCCGCATCAGATTTGTTGGGAAGCTTTACAAGAACCACACCCTTCGTAATCGAAGGCACAACCAGGAAATTGTTGTGGTCAAGTATAGCCTAGAGAACACGCCTGCCAACAATGCTACAGGAAAACACTAGTTCAGGACACGTGGCGACAAGGACACAACAACTGGATAGTTCAGTAGTAGAACTCATCATCAGGTCTTCCAGTTCACACGGCATGACTCTGAGAACTTCATCTCCACCGCGGACCTGGTTCTTATTCAAACAGAAACCATATTTTATTACTACCTCCGTTCAGAAATATAAGATGATTTTCGATATTATACTCCATATATGACTACATATACGCACAGAAATGAGTGAACAAAGACACTAGAACATGTCTTCAAAGGCATGAGAGCAGAGGGATTACATGCAATATCCATAACACAAGTTACTGAGGAAAATATACCCTCTTAAAAGGTAGCATTGATTTTCATAAAGTACTCCCTCCGTCCCAAAATTCTTGTCTTAGATTTGTCTAGATACGGATGTATCAAGTCACATTTTAGTATTAGATACATCTGTATCTACACAAATCTAAGACAAGAAATTTGGGATAGAGGGAGTAGTTGAAAGTAATCTATAAGAAATCAGTGTTAACCTCTCGCATGTTTTGGTCAAAAGAGGAATTTAGAACCGTCATTTGGCACACTAAAATCACATGCAAGATCACCCAGAAAGTTGTACTACTAGTACTAGTACTGCGTGTTAGATGAAAAAACACGATCAAGATCAAGAAAAAGATCGTCAACAAGAGACATTACCTGGACTTGCTTAATGAGGGATCCCGGAGAGGGGGGCTTGGACAGGGCGATGGATTTGAGCTTGTCTGCGGTAGTCTCGGCGGGGTGCTTGCGCTTCTTCGTACCATGAGCCTCGACGGTTTTGGCCAGAGCCATAGACATCACGTCGGCCGGTGCTCCGGCGTCCATCCAAGAGAGGAAGCTGAGAGAGAAGAGTGAAAGGAGGAACGAGATGAGGGAGAAGCGAAGCGAGTGGGGGTTTTCTTCAAGAGAGGAAGCTGAGAGAGAAGAGTGAAATGATGGTTGCTTCGTCAGTCCAACTTACTATTGGAAAGGAGGGGGTTTTGTGATTTGACGGCTCATTGGGCATTACTGCGGCGGTTCGATCAAGGTAGTCTACCATCACTCTACTATGGAGTAATTTAGTGCATGGCTGGTGGACCCAGGTGCTGGCTGTCCCACACGTCGGCGAAAGTGAGTAATTTAGTGCATGGCTGGAGGAGGATCCGCACGGTAGAGCGTGTCCATTGTTTTTTTGAAGAAAAAAATGATTACAGCAAGCGTTTCCACTCTTACGACGGAGGAGTGTGAAACACGACAGCCACTTGAACATACACAGTGCTCCTACTACTAGGCATGTGAAGTGGTTCATACGTCAGTACTACACAATCTTGTTGCTAGTGTAGTAAGATATGACGATAACAAATGATGTTGTGCGCATGTCAACTACTCCTATATGTAACATAGTACCACTTTTTCGACTGTCCGGTCGAGAATGAACGGTGAGATCAATGTTAACAGAACTAGTTCCACAGCGCACGGAGAGTACGGTGCTATAGTACTCCACGAAACATGAACCATATGAAGCATGAATAGTGTTAGGCAGGGTGTATGAAGGGTGCACGGGATGGGAGCAAAAGTTTCCTTCTCAACCCACTTTTGGGTGTTTGGCAGAGTGCGTGAAGGGTGCATGAGTCCACACTAGTAGGTTGACGAAAATACATGAAGAGGAAACAACTATATTGAGATGAGAATGCAACCAAACACACCCACACGCTTTGTGCTATAGTGACTGATCTGCACCATCTGAGTTTGATCCAACGGTCATGTTGCGCCGAGACATGGACATGCCCATGCAGAGGGCTCCTAAACACCACCGAAGTCCCTGTGCTTCTCGAGGCGTATGACGTTGGTGATGCAGGGTGCAACCACCCGCAGAGCCCGCTCCCGGTCGACGGGAGCCAGTGTCAGGCGCCTCACCTCAGACTTCATGATCTGCTGCGCCGCCATGGCACCAGGTAGAAGCAATGGGGAGAGGAAGCAAAGGGGGCAAAACGGCTAAAAGGCAATGCAATCTACGGGAAGGCGGAGGGAGCGGGGAATCTTTTGGTTTTCACCACGGTAAAACACCAGTCGATGACTTCTCACATCAGGGAGCAGTGGGTTTTTACAGGCGGAGTCATCGTGACTAATTGCTGCCGCGCGTGCTCCCATCAATCAAAAAATTAAAAATCCTGCCACGCCTGCTCCCATTAATCATAAAATTAAAAATCATGCCACACCCAAACACCAGAGCAATGCCGCGGTGGATATTTAAATTTACCTGCCGGCAAGTAGATAAAAAAGGGGTGAAAAACAAATGTGGCGGCGGCCTAGCTAATCGGTCGAACTAGCCCAACTAGCTAGCCACCATGCTTCACTAATGTACTCGGCGGGAAAGGTGGTCTTTCATGATTTGACGACTCATTTACTTGCTTCGGCGCTACGACCGAGGAGGACCCAGAAAACGCGCGGTAGGGCATCCCACGTCAGGAAGAGTATATGTGTGCCCGAAACCGCGCGGTAGGGTGTGCCACGTCTCGGCACGGAGGAAAAATGTGCGTGTAAAAATATACTGTATCAGACATAGTACCTATGGTTTGACCTCGGGGCTCAGCCAGTCGGTCGAAAACACCCCACTAGCCACACAGCTTCATCATGCAAATGTGGCACGGAGGATAGATGTGGTTAGCTCCGTCTCGACCAGCCTCAACGTCTCTTGTTCTAGGCGATTCTTCTATTTTCCAAGCTTTTTTAGTTGTAATAACACCATGGCAAGCTAGCGCCGCTCTTCGTGTGTGCCTGTGCAAAGGTTAGACGATGGAGAGAAGAGAGATTGAGATGGCAGACCTGGGACCCACCAGTAAGTGAGACAACGGTCATGCACGTGTTGACGAGGCACTCCCTCTACTCTACTCAACGCAAGTACTGTATAAAATCAAGTTATGGGACAAAGCCAACAACCATTCGTTTTTTCAGGCTATCGACTTACGCTTTGTAGTCCAGGTTGCCAGTTCGAATCTCGTCTTTCAGATTTGTTAGTGTTAGGTCCAAATTTGATTAATGACAAGTGGGACCCCCGTGTGTTGTTCCGATATTTCAGTGTAGGATGGTTTTTTTGAACAAACACTTTGCGCGGTTAGACAAGTAACGGCACGAGTTACATGTTTTTGCAAGTTTACGAACAAAAATGACAGCGGCATAGAATATCACATCCACCCTGCAGCTTAGATACTATGGTGATACGAGTTTTTACACCGTTGGAAGTGAGATCCAATGCCTTGGGAGTAGTCTTTGTAATTATGCGCAATTTCCAAACTCTCCAAAGGTTTTTTTTGCAAATAAAACATTCAAGCCTCGTGTGTGCCGCTGCATCTTCGATCCAACGGCTCCCCAATGCTCATATTAGGTGCTCCCCGTAGCTTAATTAACCGCTACGGTGATATGAGCATCTAGATCATATGATCAGTGATCAGATGGCACATGCGTAGTACTTGTACTTTCTGTGCATTTCCCAAACTCTATCAACCGTATATTACAAAAGTATTCAAACCTCCTACTGTGGGCCGTTAGATCTCAGTGAACTCGTATCACCATAGAATCTATGGTGCGGGAGCACCTCATACTCTCCCCTGCGAGAAAACATAAGGTGCTATCGTAGCTTGGATGCTATGGTGATACGAGCTTGGAGGTCATTTGATCTGAGATCCAATGGCATCTGAGCAGTCTTTGTGCTTGTAAGCAGTGGCCGAACTCTTTTGGGGATTTTCTACAAAAAACCATTCGAACCACCGAGGAGGTGTTGGGTCACAAATCCAACGCCTCCGAAGAGCTTGTATCAACAAAGCATCTAAGGTGTGGTAGCACATGATATTCTTACATACAGGAGAATATGATGTCCTCCTTCATCTTAGATGCTACGGTGATACGAGGTTCGAGGTCATTGGATATGAGATCAAAGGGCATCTAAGTAGTTTTTGTACAAATTGTGTGCAATTCTCAAACTCATCAAGGTTTCCTGCAAAAATATTAAGACACACCATGTGAGCTGCTATATCTCAGATCTACAAGCTCCAAGCAACTCGTATCGGCATATAGCATCTAAGGTATGGGGGCACATGATATTCTCCCGGGGAGGAGGGGTGGGGGTGCACAACCAATCGGTGGTTGGGAGGGTGGGGACAAATAATCTAAACAACCCTAAACAGAGCTCCGCAATTTTATCTAAGGTCGAGGGGTTGACCCCCGATAATCATAGCTCCGCCTAAACACAACATTTGCATGTACTGTAGTACTAGGCTTAATATTCATGTTTCAGTTTCATGTTCATTTTAAATATTGAACTGAGGACCATGGATGTCTTACATTTTACTCCCTTCGTTCCTAAATATTAGTCTTTTTAGAGGCTTCAAACGGACTGGCACATACGGATGTATATAGACATATTTTAGAGTCTAGATTCACTCATTTTGCTCCGTATGTAGTCATTTGTTGAACTCTCTAAAAGACTAATATTTAGGAATAGAAGGAGTATTTTTGAATTCATGTCATACATGCATGGTTTGGAAAAATAGATGCACTATACTTATTGGATTGTTGTTGTGTTCGTGCGTGTGTGTCTCTCTCTGTGTGTGTGTGTGGTCATATGCTTGATACATACAAAGTTTTCTCACCTCCGTATTGTTCATATTTTAAATTTGAATTTGCATTGGAAAACTTACTAGGGATACCATGAAATGTGAAATCCACGTTGAGATCACTATATCACAAACTCACTCTAATTCAACAACTTGTCATAAATCAATTACCATGTTGAGATTAGTATTTGCAAGGAAAATACGGGTATTGTAATACACATAGATTCGTTCAGCAATTTAAAAGGTTCCTTTCGTATTCTCGAACGGTAGGACCCAACGACGTACCAGCCAGACCTTGGCTCGTGTTGATCCTAAAAAAATCAGGCTCGTGTCCTTCGGTGGCGTGCGTGGTACGCACATTAGGAAACCCCAACCAGTCGAGCCTCAGTGTTTCGAGTCGAAATATCTGGCGGCCAGAATTCCAGCCCTAGGAAATTCCCCTCATGTCCCCGGTCCATAATTACTACTGATGAACAACAGAGGGATGCTTTAGTAACTAGACAATGTTACCTACCGTGCCGAGCATGGTTCAATTCCCTCGGTCGCCGCTCGTCAAGGTCACCCGTCAACTGCATTGCCTAGTACTACTACTACTACACCAGGATGAGCACAGAATTGAGCCCGTTTGTTCGTGCCTAGTACTTGAGTTAATATATCAGGCAATGCACTGGTATGGAGGGATTATCCTTTTACTCTGCATATATAACTTGTCTGAAGTCTAACTAAGCAAAATGTTTGAGCAAATCCTTTCTTAAGAAATACAACGGGACAGATGTACGGCTTGAAAATTTATTGCATGATGCAGGTTATGATATTGTTTCGAATCCTGGATCTTAAATTGCAGAAAATCCAAAAGTGAGCATAAATTCTTGAAACTAAGCATGGTCACGTGATATGGCACAAATATTACTTCGTAAGTTTTTTCTTCAATTTGAGACAAGCTGCTTATGACAAGTTGCACAAATGAAGAGCCAGGGTATTTTGGAGCAAAGACCTATCACGTTAAGGCAAACGCTTTCACTATTGAAACCGTGGGCATTTACGTGCCGCCACGAGTCCCCGCTTCTCATCGGCAGGTGCCGTCCGAGCAAGCGTGTGAGTCGACGGGAGGCGTGCGAGCAGACCGTTGCACCGGCTGTCAGGGAGGCGTGCGAGCAGACCGCTGTGCAGGCTCACCGGGAGGCGAGCCCTTTGACCAGGCTCCGCCACCCACCATCGTCCCAACAGCTCCCACTTTTAATGTCGCCGGCGCCGCAGTTTAAAATCAACCCCGCACTACCCGGTATCGCTACAATCCTCTCTCTTCCTCTCTGATTCTCCTGTCATCTACCTCCAATTAGCCTGACCTAAACTACGCCATGCCGCATCATGATGGTCTGCCCTTAGTGTTCCAGTTTCCTGAGGAAGACACCCAACCGGAGTCTCAAGAACATAAGGTGCTTTGGGACGAGCTTGAACTGGCCTTGCGGGAAGGTTCCGCGCCTTTCCCCGCTCCTGTTCCGGCTCCCGTCGCCCCGACTGCGCCAGCACCCATCCCCGTGGCATTGATGGGCTGTGAGCTACACATTGTCACCGAGCTTGATCCCACGGGGTTGTTGGAATTCTGCCCACGGAATCGATCACATCAAATTACGATGAACACACGTGCACAAAACTTTGATAGCCAAGGGCTCTTGTCGTGCCCTTTGTTTCTCTTTATTTCTTTTCTATTTTCTCCTTTCTTAGCCACGATGTTACAATCTTCACGCAGGTTTGTGCATATATATATGCAACTACCAACCGACTAGACAAAGTCCTTTTCCTATACGTAGGCAGCTAACACGGTTACCACATCCTAGCAATACACGGACTACTAATTTGACTACTACTAACTCAGCCGAAGCTAACTACTACTAGGACTCTACACAGGACATGTACTGCTACAACGCAAACCTAGACAAGATTATCTAACATTCTCTCCTTAATCTTGATTCTTTGTCTTTGTGCTTCTCCGGTCTTGGCTCGTTGATGATTCACCCTTTATCGACTCATCCGCTCGCACCACGACAAGTCAAATTGCCGGCTAGATTGTTGTTGTCAACATTCTCTCCCCAATCTTGACTTGGCGAATTTGCGGACCACTTCAAATATGTCTTGGACTACCCAGCCTCACTAGAAACCTGTGGAATACACCACCCGGTGGACTACACTATCCACCCTAACGAGATACATGCTGACTCCTTGTGGATCTCATCACCTTGTGCACTACACCATGCACTCCAGCCTCATGTAGAGACATGGCCTCATTGAAGAGACTCACCTTCACTGGTTTACCGCCCCCACATACTTGAACTTGATCCTCTCGTCGAGACACATAGACGACCTGGGCTTCATCTTCAACGCCTCCTCATAGAGACGAGCACTTGGACATGACGACGCAGACACGACGACGACAACTGACCGACTGTGATGAGGACCAGTCACGCAAACTCGCACGACTCCTTGACTCTTAACTCCCGGATGATGATCTTGACGACTTTCCGGCACCGCATCACCGCACCACCGCTCCTGTCAACGATCTTCATCCGTTGCCTTGCCAACGACATCCCGCCGTCTTCCTCCATGTCGCTCCGCCGAAAGACAATCTCCCGATCCTCCTCATCGCTGCAGCACCCAGCGACCATATCGCCCGCCCCGAGGCGCTAGTCGGGTCGCTACCCCGGGGCGAGCACGGCTTCAAATCCTAAACCTTGCTCTAGATACCAATTGTTGGAATTCTGCCCACGGAATCGATCACATCAAATTATGACGAACACACGTGCACAAAACTTTGATAGCCAAGGGCTCTTGTCGTGAGCATATTTGAGGTGATCCGTAAATTCGCCAAGTTGAAATTGGGGAGAGATTGTTGTGAGCAATCAAGGCCGTCAATTTGACTTGTCGTGGTGCGAGCGGATGAGCCGACAAGGGGTGATCTACAACGAGCCAAGACCGGAGAAGCACGGAGACAAAGTGTGTCAAGATTAGGGAAAGATTGTTAGGAATAATCTTGAGTTCCATCAGTGTTAGCAAAGTGCACGTGTTGTGGTTAACTTGGATGTGTGCCAAGGCGTGGTGACAGCTTGGTGCAAGTCTGAGTTGTAGTACTATTACATGTGTATACGGTTGTGTCGTGTCATGCTAGATTTAGTAGTTTAGTCTAGCGGTAGAGTCCGGTTAGGAGTTGGTGTTGTGTCCGGCTAGGTTAGCTAGGTTAGGCGTCTGGGCGTGTATATATGTACAGCCCTGGTCGTGAGATGGTAACACCGTGGAAAACAAAAAATCAATAAAGAGAAGAAAGGCACGACACGTGCCTTTGGCAAAAGTTTTTGCGTACGCGTGTTCATCGTGATTTGATGTGATCGATCCTACTGGCCGAGTTCCAACAGGGGTTTCACGAGGTCCCCGCCGACTTTCACGCGCCCGTGCACCTGCCAGCGCATGTGCTTGCGCGTGCACTGACGCGCACGCCCGTGCCGGTGCCCGTGCACCTGCCAGCCTGCGCGTGCACTGACGTGCACGCCCGTGCCGGTGCCCGTGCACACGAATGTCTCCGCCACACCGTTGACAGCGCCTGTCCCCGCGCGGGTGCCAGTGCCCCCTCAGCGGCATGGATGGCCGCCGTCGACCACTTCCTTGCACCAATGCCAGTCGCCTCCTCCCGCCAGTTGACTCGCTCCGAAGTCCAGAACATTTTGGCCTTCCTTGAAGCTAGGCCAACATCCAGGAGTACGCCAACAACGACGCAAGACGCCACCGTCGCCGTCGGTCAGTGGCCCAACGACACACAGAGCACGGTAGAGGAGCCGCTTCCCACCGTGAGATGCCCCCGCCGCCGCCGCGTAATCTAAATTTGCCATGAAAAACGTTCGGATTGCCATGCTTAAAATCCGAACGTTTATCATTTCCATTTATTTTATATCGATTGTCGTATAATTTAAAGTCAGAGTCAGACTGAACGAAATGTATGGTTTGATCGATTCAATGTTCTGCTAGAGCCGTATCAAATTAAATATAAAACGTCATCAAGCCACATGTATTCCTTGTCATCCAACGACCTAGACTGCTTCAATGTCGAGCACTCAACACGTTTAGCGTGCAGTTAATTTCATGCCAAAAATAGTGCTAATCACATGACAACACGCAAATAATATCCTAGTAGTTAATATCCGCATGCACTTAATATACTTCCAAATTAACGTGCATTACACGTACACACTGACTAGTGCTGCTAGTACGTGAAACTGGTGCCGTGACTTGTGAACACGTCCAGACATGGTTAACGGCAACATCGCCCGCGAGTTCTTCCTGTTTTCCCGTATGTCTAAACGCAGAAGGGGAGGAGAGAGATAGCACACATGGAACCCACCAGTAAGTGAAGGAGAATAGTACTAAAAATAATATTACATGTTATCCATTAATTGGGCTGTGGTAATATAAAAACATTATGTGAACAAAGGGGGTACAACAAACATTGCTATTCTACGTATGTTTCCTATTGACGTGCGGCTTGAAGGCCCGGTCGCATGTTCGATCCTCGTCCTTTATTTTTTAATTTGTATATGGGTCCAAATTTGTTTCATGACATGTGGGCCCTCGGTGTGTAGTTTGTAGCACTTTAATTTGTGGGTCGAAATTTGTTCCATTCCAAGTGGACTATCGGTGTGTAGTTTTGTAGCTTATTTATAATAATTAAAGAGAATAACATAGTTTTCCAATAATACCATGGTGCGACGTTGAAGGCGAGAAAGGACGTGCGAGAGAGCGATGACCGAGCCAGAGGGAAATCAACTAGGGGAGTTGCGTGGGTTGCAACGGTCTTTGGAGTAGTTGTGGGCCGAATGCTACGAAAATATAATCTAAACCGACCGGAATAAATGCCTACACAAATTAATCCATGGTTGGAGTACCCCTCGCAATGTAAATAGCTCCGGCTTTGCGAGGGGTGGAGAGATAGTAGCTTCAAGGCGTGGAAGATACAGTGTGAGAAAGCGAGGTTAATCGAGAGGCATATAGATAGAGAGACAAAGTGTGGTCTGACATTCATTGAACAAATATATATGCTCTGGAGAGATATTGTCCGATTGAGCTTTTTGGCAAGGGTGAGGGCTGTAAGATAGAGCTTGAGAGATGATCCAGTCACAGACATGTAGATATATTTTGTGCGTGGGATGAAGCAAGGTCAACCGATCACATAGGGTCGCCGTGCGATCGAAAGAGTGAGACAGGTTGGAGAGAGTGACCTAGATAGACGATGTGCGTGAGAGAGTATACAATCACTAGTAGAAAAGGGTCAAATGTGAAGCACATTAGTGCCGGTTTGAATTTGAGCCGGCACTAATGTGTGCATTAGTGCCGGTTCCAACGGCTAGCCGGCCGCTCTCATTAGTACCAGTTCGTGGTGAACCTTTAGCACCGGTTCGTGCCACGAACCGGTACTAAAGTGAGTGGTGGCAGGATGTTGTCAGTCCGGGGCCCCTCCATCACCTTTAGTACCGGGTCGTATCATGAACCGGTACTAAAGGTCGTCCTACATAGACCCTTCGTCCACCCGAGCTCGCTCTGTTCTTCCCCTTTCCCCTCTCCTCTCTATTCTTTTCCCTCTTCCTCTCAAGCTCATCACACATTTTGCCCAAAATTTGTCAAGATTTGAAGGCCCCCATCCATTCAAATGATCACAAAGGTTAGCAACTTTGTCCTTTCATCTCTCATTGCTAGATTAGCTCGTGCAATGCTTTATATAGTGATTGATTTTTGAGTTCAGTAATTTGGGAGGAATTATATATATGTGCTAGTATTTGATTTATATGAAATTTGAGGTCAAAAATAACACTTAGTTTGCATATGTAGGTGTGGTTTACTTAGTACCTTCTAAATCTCCGTCGTAACCACCGTCGATCGCTTGCAACGTCCCGTCGCCGGCACCACCTTGTGGTGAGCCTCTTGTTCATGAAGTTTTATATAAAAAATTGATGTTTGTGTGATTTGGATATATAGTTACTCGTATAATTATCTTTCCCATATGTTGTTTGTTATACATAGTGCCATGGTTTTGATATCCGTCCCCGTCGGCCCTCGTCCGGGTTATGATTCGGATGTGGTATATTTTCTTTTAAAACTATTCATTGCATTTCGTGTTTATGACAAATTATGCCCATCAGGTTGACATAGATATTTGTATGTAGGAGGTAGTTGAACCGGAAATTCCAACCGACCCTATTATCGAGAGGTTAAATTTATTTGAAAGAGAAAACGAGGATTTGAAGGAAAAATTGAAAAGAATGATCACAAGATTAAGATGGAGAAAATGCGCTTGAAGATTAGAAAGATTAGAAAATATGCCATTCATAGTGAGGCTTGGTATCATTATGCTGTTGGATCAATTGTTACCTTAGTTGTGATCTTGATCGCATTTGTTGTTGCATTTAAATTCTTTAGCTAGAGAGTTATTTGTTTGTTGCATTTAAGTGTTGTATGATATTTATGTATGAACTTTATGTATTGTATTGATTTGGTGTTTTCGGTGCTGTGTATTGAAGATGAGCCGGCAATGGATGTACGATGACCGATGCTCTCTCGAGTTCATTAATGGCATGCGTACTTTTCTGCTTGCGGCTGAGGCAAACAAGCGGGCGGATGGTTTTATGTCTTGTCCATGTGCTGGCTGTAAGAATGGTCACAATTACTCTACGTCAAGAACCATTCACGTCCACCTGTTTGAGTCTGGTTTCATGCCCCACTATAATGTTTGGACCAAGCATGGAGAAAGAGGGGTTATGATGGAAGACAATGAAGAAGAAGAGGACGACGATAGCTATCTTGGCCATGGGTTCCCTGAATACGATGATACAACAATGAGGGAAGAAGCTGAGCTGGTAATGCGGGAAGAAGCTGAGCCGGCAATGCAGGAAGAAGCTGAAGAAGAGGCATCGGATGAGCCCGTTGATGATCTAGGTCGGGCCATTGCCGATGCAAAGATAAACTGTGCAAGTGATTTGGAGAAGAAAAAGTTGCAGCGCATGTTAGAGGATCACAAAAAATTGTTGTACCCGAATTGCGTAGGTGACAAGAAAAGGCTGGGCACCACACTGGAATTGCTGCAATGGAAGGCAGAGAATGGTGTATCTGACAAGGGATTTGGAAAGTTGCTGGTAATGATAAAGAATATGCTTCCAAAGGACAACGAATTGCCTGAGAGTACGTACGAAGCAAAGAAGGTTGTCTGCCCTCTAGGGTTAGAGGTGCAGAAGATACATGCATGCCCTAATGATTGCATCCTCTACCGCGGTGAGTATGAGGATTTGAACGCTTGCCCAGTATGCGGTGCATTGCGCTATAAGATCAGCCGCGATGACCCTGGTGATGTCGAGGGCGAGCGCCCCAAGAAGAAGATTCCTGCCAAGGTGATGTGGTATGCTCCTATAATACCACGGTTGAAATGTTTGTTCCAAAACAAAGAGCATGCCAAGGCAATGCGATGGTATAGAGAAGACCGTAAGAAAGACGGAAAGTTGAGAGTACCCGCTGACGGGTCGCAGTGGAGAAAAATCGAAAGAAAGTATGGGAAGGTGTACGTGCGTGGGATGAGCACATGAGGGAAGAATTTGACCTAAAGGCATTTCTGTTCATGACCATCAATGATTGGCCTGCTCTCAGTAACCTTTCAGGACAGACAAACAAGGGATACCGCGCATGCACGCACTGTTTGGACGATACCGACAGTATATATTTGGCTAATTGTAAGAAGAATGTGTACCTGGGACATCGTCGATTTCTTTTGAGCAGGCATCCCGTAAGAAAGAAAGGAAAGAATTTCATAGGTGAGGCAGATCACCGGACGAAGCCTCGCCACCGTACTGGTGCTGATGTACATGATATGGTCAAGGATTTGAAGGTGGTCTTTGGAAAGGGTCCTGGTGGACAACCTGTTCCGAATGACGCTGACGGACGCGCACCCATGTGGAAGAAGAAATCTATATTTTGGGACCTGCCCTATTGGAAAGACCTAGAGGTCCGCTCCGCAATCAACGTGATGCACATGATGGAGTATCTTTGTGTGACCCTGCTTGGCTTCTTGGGTGTGTATGGGAAGACAAAAGATACACCTGAGGCACGGGAGGACCAGCAACGTATGCACGGAAAAGACGGCATACATCAGGGTCATGCAAGCTACGCTCTTACCAAAGAAGAGAAGGAAATCTTCTTTGAATGTTTGCTCAGTATTAAGGTACCGTCTGGCTTCTCATCAAATATAAAGGGAATAATAAACATGGCAGAGAAAAAGTTCCAGAACCTAAAGTCTCATGACTGCCACGTGATTATGATGCAACTGCATCCGGTTGCATTGAGGGGGCTTCTACCGGAAAACGTTTGATTAGCCATTGTGAAGCTATGTGCATTCCTCAATGCAATCTCTCAGAAGGTAATCGATCCAGAAATCATACCAAGGTTAGAGAATGATTTGGTGCAATGTCTTGTCAGTTTTGAGTTGGTGTTCCCACCATCCTTCTTCAACATCATGACGCACGTCCTAGTTCACCTATGTGAAGAGATTAACGTTTTGGGTCCTATATTTCTACACAATATGTTCCCCTTTGAGAGGTTCATGGGAGTCTTAAAGAAATATGTTCATAATCGTGCTAGGCCAGAAGGAAGCATTTCCAAGGGCCATGAAAATGAGGAGGTCATTGAGTTTTGTATTAACTTTATTCCTGACCTTAAACCGATTAGTGTTCCTGAATCGCGGCATAAGGGCAGACTGGATGGAAAAGGCATGCTAGGAGGGGAACAAATAATATGTATGGATGGACATTTTATCACTGAAGCACACTACACAGTTCTACAGAATTCCGCCTTGGTGGCTCCGTATATGGATGAACACAAGAATTTGCTACGCTCCAAACACCCGGAGCGGTCTGATCACTGGATTACACGTGAACAAACCAGGAGTTTCGCCAGCTGGTTGCAGACGCATACCATGCATGACGCCTCTATTGAAGATGACATGTACTTGCTGTCCCATTTACCATCTTCGAATATAATGACTTTCAAAGGGTATGAGATAAATGGTAATACATTTTACATGATCGCCCAAGATAAGAAGAGCACCAACCAAAACAGTGGTGGCCGCTTTGATGCAGAAACCAAGACGGGAAAGGAAACATATTATGGTTATATACAGGACATATGGGAACTTGACTATCGACGTGGTTTGAAGGTCCCTTTGTTTCGGTGCAAATGGGTCAATATGACACGAGGCGGGGTAACAGAAGACCCACAGTATGGAATGACAACAGTGGATCTCAACAATCTTGTGTATGCAGATGAACCATTCGTCCTAGCCAATGATGTGGCACAGGTTTTCTATGTGAAGGACATGTCTACCAAGCCGAGAAAAAGAAAAGATAAGGAAGAGAATGCATCGTACGATGAGCCAAAGCGGCACAGTTCTTTCTAGGAAGAGAAACATCGTGGGAGTGGATGACAAGATAGACATGTCAGGAGAGTATGAAAAGTTTGATGAAATTGCTCCATTCACAGTGAATATTGACCTGAGCATCCAGTTAAATGATGAAGATTTTCCATGGCTACGGCGCAAAGGGACACACGCGAAGAAAAATTTTCACACCCAAATATCTGGGATGTGATCGGCTTCACTATCATCACTTTCTTCTGTGTTTCACACCCAGGAGGGAATCTCTGTAATAGTTAGGGTAGCTAGTTATGTGTTTTGGCATTTGAAACGCGAAGAAATTTTATGTGCAAACAAATTCTTTCATGCATTTACTGATTTTTCAGCTAAATGACCTTGAAATTGAAAAGCATTTCAAATGAACTCAAAAAAGGTTGAAAGTTGGCATGGTATCATAATTTCACCCACATAGCATGTGCAAAAAAGTAGAGAGGGTTACCGTAAAAACTGGATGCACTTCGTATACAAAATGGACAATCTCTTTCGAAGTATCAGGGTTTCGGACAAAAACTCATCCATTACAAAGGCATTTCATTTTTTAAATAACCTAAGCATTACCAAATTGAATATAATGATAAAACACACTAATATTAAACATAATAAAAAAGAATCACTGAAAAATCTATTTTCAAAGTTAAGTTATTCACAAACTAGTGATTCATACAAATTTCAAATAATTCAAAATTTAAACTATTCAAATATGTAAACTACCGGTACTAACAGAAAGTTTGTAATTTTTTGTACCTAAAGCAAAAATATTCACAAAGAAACTCTAAATACAGCAAAAAAACAACTCAAAAATAAATAAAACAAAAATAAATAAAGCAAAAAAATAAGAAAAAAAGCCCACCTACTGCGCCACAGCGGCCTGCATACGACTAGAAACCCAACCTGTTGTTGGGCCAGGATGCAGGCCCGCAAAGGCCCAGTAGGCCCACAGGGCAGCACAGAACATTTAGGCCCAGTAGGTCTGCTTTGGAGAGGAGCTCGAGGGAGCTACCGCACTGGGGCTTATAAACCAGTGCGGACGCCCCTCGGCTAGCGAGGTGGGACTAAACATTTCGCACCGCACCTGCGCCAGCGCACCCCCTTTAGTACCGGGTGGTGGCTCAAACTGGTACTAAAGGGGAGGTCTTTAGTACCGGTTGGAGCCACCACCCGGTACTAAAGGGGTGTCGTTCCTGCCGCTTGGCCTGGCCAAAACAGACCTTTAGTACCGCTTGGTGGCTCCAACCAGTACTAAAGGTTGTTCTATATAAGCAAAGACATCAAAAAAATTGTCTGTTTCTCATCTCTCCCTATGCTTCTTTCTCCTATGCCCCATCGCCGCCGCCCCTCGTCGCCGACCCCGTCGCCGTCCATCGCCGTCGCCGTCCCCATCCCCGTCGTCCCCGTCGCCGCGCCCCGTCGCCGCGCCCCGCCCCATCCTCCCGTCGTCCCCGCCCGTCCCGTCGCCGCCCCGTCCCTGTCGCCGTCTCTGTCTCCATCCCCGTCCCCGTCACCGCCCCCCCGTCGTCGCGCCTCGCCGGTGAGCTCCTGCCCCGGCCGCCATGTACCACACACACACATAAAATCTTTCTGTTTTTTAGTTATAGAATTATTAGAAATGTTAGTTATATAGAAATGTTTTTTAGTTATAGAAATATTAGAAATGTTAGTTATATAGAAATGTTAGTTATATAGCAATATTAGAAATTTTAGTTATATAGAAATGTTAGTTATATTAGAATTGTTAGGTATATAGAAATGTTAGTTATATAGAAATGTTTTTTAGTTATAGAAATATTAGAAATGTTAGTTTTAGTTATAGAAATATTAGAAATGTTAGTTTTAGTTATAAAATTTAGAATTTGCATATATGAAATCACAATCCATCATTTCAAAAATGTTACTTTACTTTTGCGGCATATAGTATTTGTTGTCGACGATGCCCGGCCCGCATCCTCGCCGTCGACCCGTTCGCGATGACGTCCTGCTTCAGAGGACCCATGTCCGGGACTGGGCTCCGCCGGGCTGGCACTGCGAGGTGCTACCTTTAGGGGCGCGACGCTTGGTGAGGAACCGGGCCCCGGGTCTCGTCGTCGACCCTCATCTCCTTTGGTGGCGTTCGCGTGGGCCACTTTCGGTGCGGAGGGAGCCGGCCCCACCGGAGGTGGTACGTCACCGTGTCAGGGAGGAGGACGAGCACGTCCATCGCTACATGGCTGCTATGGACGTCAGGTTCTCCAATACCTGGCAGGTTCTTTGGGGAGATCACCCGAGCTATGATCCAGTGATGGTTCCTTCACTTTGGTTGTCCACCGCCTAGATTACTCTCTAGTATTCGATCTTTATTAGCTAGCTAGCTAGTGATGTATTCGATATATAATATTCGAGATGATTTATTCGAGATTATATATATTATTCGAGACGATGTATTCGAGATTATGTCTATTATTCGAGATGACGTATTCGAGATTATATTCGATGATGCTTATTATGTACTATGATTGATTCAGTTTTTCCTTATTAATTGATTGCATCCATGCATTGTAATTTGAATATATTTATTTTGGATTAGTTAAACAAAACCTATGGCGGACAATATCGGCAGAGAGGGAGAAGAGGCCCTGTTCAATATCATACGCAATCCTCGCGGGCCAGATGATGATCAGAATGAAGAAGATTATGACGGCTCCGAATATCTAAACAACACCGGGGAGGGTGATATAATATTCGATCGCGATGACCGAATTGATGAAGTCATGAACTATGAACATGACGAAGAAAATGTTGATCTTGAAACAACAAAGATCGGCGAGGTATATATATTTATATAAGCAAGCATCTGGTGATCATCACATGTTTTAAATGACTTGAAGATATATTAACGAATCGATCTTTCTTCTTTCAGCCATCCGGATCGAGCAAATCTTCAGGCAACAGGAAACGAGGCCCGAACAAAAAGTTGAAGGAGGGCATAAAGTACAATATTGAGGCCATCAAACCTAATGGCGAACCATTAGCGCCTAAGAATATTGCGGACAAGTTCATTCGTCAGTGCGGAGTTCTTGTGCAGGACCAACTCCCGATCTCCCTTCAAGAATGGAGAGAGCCAACAAAGCCACGTCCAGGAGTTACTTTTGTCAACGACAGACAAAAGCTTCTGCTTTGGGAAATGCTCATGGAACATTTCACCCTACCAGATCATTTCATAGATGCAGATGTGGAGAAAGTCAAGGACGCTGCTCTTAGGAAGATGGCGGTTGCATTCAACAACCACAAGAATCGTGAATGTGCCAAGTACGTCAAGGGAGGAAGGAAGACTCCAGTATTCGAGCGAACACTAGAGACGCAAAGTGCTCATTGGGACGATTTCGTGAAATTCAAGGATTCAGAATTATCTAAGGAACGGTCGAGAATAAACAAGGACAATGCCGCAAAAAAGGATAAGTTCCATAAGCTGGGGCCAGGTGGCTATGCGGTGGGAATGCCTAAGTGGGATAAGTCTGAGAAAGAGATGGAGGATGCAGGTGTCACTCCAGAAACATTGAGCTGCCCCCCAGGTGCAGGACTTGGTTCTATGTGCATGGGGGGGAGTTGGACCCGAAGACAGGCAAAGTTTTGAAGAAGGCATGTCTGGACGGAGCCGAAGATAAGCTACTTGTTGCAATAGAAGAGGCTCGATCGAGGGTGTTCCAGCCCAACAGAGACAACGACGAGCTTACGTGTGCCCTGGGAAATCCTGAACACCTGGGAAGAACATGAGGCATGGGCGCTATTCCATGGTATGAGGGGTTTTCGGACTGGAACGCCGACTACAGAACCCGTGCGAGAAAGAAGATTGCGGAGGAGAAGAAGAGGAAGATGGAGGAGGAGCAGAGGAAGCTAGACTATGAACGCCTTCAAGGCCTAGAATCAGCGCAGGCGGACTTGGCAGTCAAATTCTAGCGGCAGCAGGAGCAGATCGACTCACTTAGCCAGCAAAGGGGGTCTCAGTAGCTGCAGCAGCTAGCGGATGATCCAGCATTGGATAGCACCATCCCATCCATGCCGAGAAGCAGCATGGGTTCCGCCCCGGGCGACGCATTGCTGGATAGCTACCTAGTGGATGACATCATGGAGAACACTAACTGCGAGCTACACTTCAAAATGAAGAACATATCCATGAAGGTGGCGGACGCCCTTGCTTTTACAAATCCCCCCGAGGCAACCTTCCATTGCAACCCGATTCCAGCGGGCTATGCTCGTGTCTTGGTTGATGAGGTGGTGGACCAATATTCGAGGCTAGAGCTTGACATTCCTGGGGGTGACGATGAGCACACACTGGGAGAGGCCAACCATCGTATCATCCTATGGAGAAAGGATTGCATCATCTTTCGAAGGCCACCGACACCGCGTCATCCGACTCCTTGTCGAAGTCCGCCATCGAGTCAGCAGACTCCCACTCCTCCAAGTCCACCAACGCGTCAGGCCACTCCTCCTCCAAGTCCAGCACAGCTTCAGGCCACTCCTCCTCCTCCAAGTCCGGCAAAGCGTCAGGTCACTCCTCCTCCAAGTCCGCCACAGCTTCAGGCCACTCCTCCTCCAAGTCCGGAACAGCTTCAGGCCACTCCTCCTCCTCCAACTTAGCCACGTCAGCCGTCTTTGCCGCCTCAGCAATCACAGAAGAGAGTCGCCTCAGCTATGGTGCGTGAAGGAACAAGTCGAGGTAGTACTGGAGGTACAGGCGGAGGTAAGCGATTTCAATATGGTCCAAGCCTCGCGCCTCTTTCGCAGAGGCCTTACGACAAGTCTGAGGAGAAAAATGTAGCCATATCGAAGGCCGAGGTGGAAGCCCATTTTGCACCGAAACCTCCACCTCCGCCAAGGGAGAAAGTGCCTGAGGAAAAGATTAACCACTTCATTCGTATGGCTAGACAACCAGCTCCCAAGCCCGTTGACACAGACTATGAGCACCACATCAAGAAGTTAAATCGAGCACGTCTACAGAAAGAGGCGAGCTCGAGCTCGAGCAAATCAGCTGGCAAAAGGAGCGGTAAAACCATTCCCCAGCTGGGAGAACAGGCGGCGCAATCAATCCCCCCGCTTGTTGTGCCAACAACACGTGAGAGTAGGCGCGCCCAATATTATTGTGGGCAAACCGTTAACGTTCCTGGGCTGGGCGATGTGGTAATAACCGAGGAGCATATTGAGCAGGCTAAAACGCTCATGATCACTGTTGGACAACTCCTCGATATCGAGCCCATGTCTCCGACTAGAGAGGAGGAAATAAAACGGAAATATGTCCGGGGCCAACCTTTGGTCGAGCCAGACGAGGTCAAGAAGCTCCCAACGAGAATGTATGAATTGCATCAATGGTACATGGACATTACCAAGATTTCCAATCGAGAGTCCCTCATGGTGAATGTCAAGAAGGATCATTACTACCATGAGAAAGCTGTGTCCGTTGAGTATTCATAACTATTTCAGCTATACAATCAAGACGCACTCGACAAATCTATCGTCAGTTGATATTGTCTGTAAGTGATTTCTTTCTGTAATTTAAGTCTCAAGCTAGCTGTAGTGATCATTTTGATCAATCATTACCTGTAATTATCCTCACTATATTATTTTCTGTGGTATTATGCAGGATGAAGATTTATGAAATCAAAAAAAGGTGGACGCTATGGCATTGGGTTCGTTGACCCAAATACCATTAATGAATACACATGGAAATTAGATCCATATTACAAAAAAAAGTGTAGACGAAAGCATGCTAGAGTTCTTCAAGCGCCTCAAATACAATGAAGATATACTACTTCCTTCCAACTTCGAGTGAGTCACACTGTCTTGTACTACAAATTCTGTTTTTGCCTACTAGCTAGCTACATGTTTTTGCTTACATATGCCTGCTTAATTAAGACATGCAAACGTGTGTGCATGCAGATTTCACTGGATCTTGTTAAGCATTAAAGTTGATGAAGGAACAGTTGAAGTACTAGACTCACTACTTAAGAAACCAACTGACTACACCATCGTGAAGGGGATAGTCAACAGGTAATTTCCATCATTATTAACTATATCTCAGCCTATTTAATTAGTTTGTCATTTCCTGATAACAACTATTTAATAACCCATTTATTCATTTTCTTTGTCGGCGGGCAGGGCTTGGGCAAAGTTCATCAGGGCCACTCCAGACCCATGGAAACAATATCTGAAATGGTATCGACCCCAGGTAAGTAATTAAGTAGTACTAGCTAGCTGCCATATCTTTAATTATCATGCTTGATTAATTATTATCTGATCAAATTCCATTCTTGTAAAGGCCCTGAAGCAGGCGCCGGGGAATAATCTATGTGCATACTACGTTTGCGAGAACATTCGCATGATGGCGTCCGAAAGGAGCAGATCTCAAAGACAGGAGTGGGTACGTTTGTCAGAACACTATTCACAATTTTTACACCATTATCGATATCTAGTCACACAACTAATACACATGCATATTGATATCCTTCTTAACAGTTCAAAGAGGTGCGGGAGAAGCTCCTACAAGAGGACCGCATAGAAGCAATTCAAGAGGAAATAGCGGGATTTTTGCTCGACCAGGTCATAGATCCCAAAGGAGAATACTATTACCCGCTACCGCCCCCATGAACCACTTCCAATTGTTATCATGCTCCGAAGGCACCAATTAGGCTAATGGCACTGGCTCCGAAGGCACCAATTAGGAGAAATTGTAGATAGCTAGCTAATTGTATATATATATATATGTGTGTGTGTGTGAATTAATTAATGGTGGTTGTGAGATATTCGATGATATATATATATATATTATGATCGGTTCTACTAGAAATTCTATTTATATATATGCATAACGTGTACAATATGTAGTATCGTAAAATACCAGCAAACGAAAAAGAATTAAATGGAAAACACAAAATTAAATGAAAAATAAATCATAAACCCAACCCCCCCCCAACCTTTTAATACCGGTTGGTGTCACCAACCGGTACTAAAGGGCTCCCTGCCCCCGAAGTTGGCTCGTGCCACGTGGTTGCCCTTTAGCACCGATTCGTGCTGAACTGGTACTAAAGGGGGGGGGCTTTAGTGCCCACACTTTAGTGCCGGTTACCGAACCGGCACTAAAGGGCCTTACGAACCGGTGCTATTGCCCGGTTCTACACTAGTGAATGTGAATAGGTCGAATTGGGCTCAAACATGGTGATATATCGTTTTTGTCCGAGAAAGAGCGAGGTCAATCGAGACATACGGAGAGAGAGAGAGAGAGAGATTAAGTGAGCATGGCCCACCATGAGGTCGAAAGAGTGGCGGCGGCTTACCTAGATAGACAATCTGCGTGAGAGAAAACGAGGTTAAACGAGACTCAGACAAAGAGAGCGAGATTGAGCGAGTGTGGCCCGCCGTGCGGAAGAAAGAGTGAGACAGTCTCGAGGGAGTGACCTAGATATACAACGTGTGTGCGTGCGCACGAGAGGTTGGGGGGCTAGATAGGCAATGCATGTATTTAGTGCGAGAGGGTGAGAGGGAGAGGGGGAGGGAGAGAGAGAGAGAGCTCGGCATGGGGTGCAATGGCGGGTGTGTGAGGTAAATACATTTGGTAACAGAGTGGAAAAAGGGGTTGTGTAGTTGAGAGACTTAGAGATCGAAACATGGAGAGAAAGAATGAACGTGTGTTGGAAACCGATAGCTTCCTAAGGTGGTCAGGAGAGGAAGATTGACCGATACAGGAAGTATGTAGCGTTTGTGTGGGGGGGGGCTAAAAACAACATTTGAATGTACATAGTACGAGACTTAATATCGATGTTTCAATTTGGTGTACATTGTAAGATTTGAACCGAGGACCAGGCATACGGGTAATTATTTCGAATTCGTGACATACTAAGTTTCGAAAAGTTGACATTGACTCAGTTTGTTGTGCTATTTTGTAGGTCATATGTTTGAATCCATCCAAAAGTTTTCTCACTACCATGGTGTTCATCATATACATATGAATTTGTATTAAAAAGTAGCGTGGATACAGTGAAATGTGAAATCCACGTTAGAATTGGAGATCGCTATGTGACACACACTCTAATTCAAATAACTAACTA
This sequence comes from Triticum dicoccoides, assembly GCF_002162155.2. NCBI lineage: Eukaryota > Viridiplantae > Streptophyta > Magnoliopsida > Poales > Poaceae > Triticum > Triticum dicoccoides. Next base: position 135,193,629 of record NC_041382.1, on the reverse strand, counting down.
CGTGACACACACTCTAATTCAAATAACTAATTATGTGACACACACTCTAATCCATGTTAGCGTGGGTACCGTTTCGAGTTTTTTTCAAATAACTCCTCATTAATTAATTTATAGTACTCCCTCTGTTCACTTTTATAAGACCTTGAAGACATTTCAGACAATGTGCAAAACAGTTCATTTTAAGTTGTCTGAAACGACTTACAAAATTGAATGGATGGAGTATCTCGTTTCGAATGACTAATTAGTGCAAGGAAAACATGGGATGGTAATACATAAAGATTCGTTTGCAAATGAAAGAAGATTCGTTTGCATTCTCAAATGTTGGCGCACCAGGTAGACCAGGGAAGTGTCGGGTGGACGCTGCTTCGGTGCCTTAAAGGCAACTGCCTTTGGGTCACTGACATGTGGGCCAGCCACCTGTTGGGCCCACATGTCATGGACACAAAGGCTGGTGCCTTAAGGCACCGAAGCATAGTCCTATCGGGGTGGTCGCGTGTGTCAGAAGGACGTGTAGCACCCAGCCACCCACCCCCCTCCCCCCCAAAAAAGGACGACGACAATATAAGTTCGCGCTTCCACGTTTTGGATTGAAATATCTTGTGGCCCCAATTCCAGCCCTGCAAAATCTCTCTTCTCCACCGTCCCCTTCCGTGCCCAGATTTTGCTCAAATCCCTAATTCGCCGCCAACCCTCGAATCGCCCCTCGTCTCGTCTCTTTCCCCACCATTCCCCACCTCTGTGCCGGACGACGACGACGAAGACGACGGTCGCGCTTCACCACCGCACCGGAGCTACCTCATCTACGCCCTCGTCCACCGCACCAGGTGGTCCACCGACAACGTCGGCCGCCGCAACTGACATGCCTCACAGACACCGAGTTCCACCGCATCAGGTGCGCTTCACCGATGCCGTCTCCCAGCTCACCGGGGCTACTTCACCGAGCACCTCATCGCACATCCACCCCCCCCCCCGAGGTCGTTGGGGCTTCACCAACGGTCTCGTCCACCGCATCGTAGTGCTCCGCTGCCACTCAAGATCTGCATCCGTGCGCGGCCAGCCAACGCCAACGCATCACCCTCAACGGCTCTGAAGTGATCCGCACTCTAGCTAGGCGAGCATGCCCAAACGCCGGCCCGAACTAGGTATCCACACATCACTCCCTTGTGCACTGTTCCGACGATGTTTGGATATCCTTTCACTGCTCTCTTAGCTTACATGCCTATGCAACTCTGACTTTAACTCTTATTTCTTCTGGAAATATCATCTGAAACAAGCAAATCCATTTTTTAGCGAAGCATGACGGCGCTACGGGATCTGGTACACATCCTGCACACCCGTATAACCTTGTAAGTATCTGTCCTATGGTACAACATCAAGGTCGATTCCTCTTATTTGATCAACCATTTGTCGTGTCAAAAATGCAGAGGGGGATGCAAGGAGCACAAGGCCTGCACATCCAAGCAAGTGGTAACATGGACTTGTACATGGAACATCCCAAGCGCAAGCAGAGCTGCAGTGAGCCTGTACAACGAGCTAGCGTAAGTCCCTGCATTTCATTTAATCTGTACTGGCATTCATGTATGATTTGTGTGCAGTGGCTGATCCACGAATTCAAGTTACCAGGGTGAACATTTAACTTAAAAAATACGAAGGTACTTGCACTCCGGAAATCAACATAACTTGAGAAATGTGACGCTACATGCACTTTGAAAACCAGCTAATGATCCAAAGTAGGTCAGATTATAAACACTAAATGATGCAAGCACCAAAAAACACAAAATGCAACATGGTGTACAAGGACTACAAACCTGGCATGTACCTGCTTGAATTATTCGTTCTCTGGCTGAAAATATCGAAGTGTAATTGCACGTATAACCAGTGCGCAAACTACATATCAATATATCTATCCTGCACAAGTATGTCAATAGTTTCAAACAACAGATTAGAAAAGTATTTATGCTATGTTGTCATGATACGGGGACTTTCTGGTAGATGGCCTCGACGTTTCCTCAAGCTAGGAAAATGCACTATAATTTGCTTGTCATCAATGCGTGCAAATCTCTGTATCTCTCAACATAGTAGATCATCATTAGACACTAAATCCTTCAATGAGCTTGCAAAATGCTTGCATTAGATCCCTCATTAGACACTATATGTTCATCACCAGGAGCATGTAAAATGTTTGCATCGAATCCTTCATTAGCAGTTTGTTCATTAGACACTTCAAGATCAAGAACAACATGAGCTTGTATGTTTGCACCGGAAACTTGATTAGATACATCAGATTCAGTCAGTTCAGTATTGATTGGGGGAGTTATAAAATAATTAGAAATTGGTTTCATTTTCTCATAGATACCCTACATACAAGCAGTTTTACAACACCGTCAGGTTTAACTATTGGCCAGAAATTGAAGATTTGAATTAGATATAATCAGGGATGTGATGTACCTGCTCGTTGCGCATGCTACTCTTGCAAGTTGCGACTGTCCGTTTGCGCAAGCTCGATGCCATGCCCGTGCTGCCGCTGCTGCCTCCCACGCAGGCTACACCCAGGGTTGGATCTTCATCTTATTGTCCTTCCGTTCGCTTGAAGCCCGGCGACCGCCCTACAACGAGGGTGCGAGGAAGTGTTGTGTCGGTATGTCCAGCGGCGGCTAGGTTAATTAGGAGCGAACCACACTGGAGGCTGGAGAGAATGAATTGGGATTTTCCCTACTGTCGATCGATATGGGAGGCGCTCATTTGGGCCGCGAGCCTGCTATAGGACCTGCCTTGCACTTATGTTATTGGCCCATCCAAATTGAAACATTTTTCTTCATTTTTTACATTGCCTGCTCGTGCGTTGGGACGAACAAAACTAGCATGGACCAACCTGGACGACTCAAACTAGGTGCACACTTTTCAGCCACCTGAGGCGGCCACCCATACCAGCCCCTATGGTGGCGTTGCCCCTTTTTGCGTGTATGATTGGATAGTGAAAAATATTCCAGTGGCGCTTTTGATTTACCCACAGAATGGTTGAATTGCTTGTTTCTATGAACCGAGTTCGCCAATAATGTGAAGGATGCCAGTCTTTTCATCCTATTGTAGATTGCTTAGATCTCGATATGCCAAAAGTAATCGCATGAAATATACAGTAAAAGCCAGTGTGATGTGTTTGGCTACAACTAGTCTGACTACACGTCCTCATATAACATATCAAGGACGCACCATCTTACCAGATTAACCATTCGACTTACCCATGCAGTGTGGGAAGAAAGAAGTATTGGGACTGCATATCCAAGAAATTGATGCCATGGACTCCTTCGTACAACCTTGTAAGCGAAAAAGAAGTTGCAGTGTGCCTATACAAAGAACTAGCGTAAGTTCAGTTACCTGCTTCTCGGAATTTTAGTTAGCCACTTATTGCAAAATTGTTTAATTATGTTGCTTGGCTTAATTTAGTTTGCTACTGATTACATAATGGCACAGCCTGTTAATCATATTGTAGACTGCGCCTATCTATGTGTTTGATACTTATTGTTAAGAATTACCTGTTTGCCTTAACTTAAATATCTACTTGTTTGTTTAACTGCTTTGCTACTGCAACAGCAGGTTACAATGATGTTAATAACTACTTTTTAGCATCCAATTGAAACTCTTTAATTCCTTGTTTGTTTAACTGGTTTGTTGTTATAACTCCCAGTTGAGATGTTTTGCTAACTTCAACTTCTTTTAATCCAATCGGAACTTTAATGGCAAAACAGGTTAGCCCAAGATCAAAGAGCGAGGTCCCCATGGACATTGCATCAACCCACAGCAGTGGCACCGGCCCAATCGTGCATTATGAATTGCCAACTGCTGATGCTCTAGAGGCTAAACTAGTGGTAGAAAGAGATTCTGCTTCTGCACTTAGAGATGAAGTTGACATGTTGAGGAAGCAAACAACACAATCACAAGCAGTACTCAAGACAACCATTAAATATTTGGTGGATTTCAAAATGAAGCAAGCTGAGACTGACCGGATTGTTAAGGTCCTGCAGGAAAAAAGGAAATTAAATTCCTACTTGGTAAATCATAGGTGAAATGTTCTTTCCATAGTTGAATAACCTTTGTGTTGTCTGTTCATTTAATCAATTGAACCATTTGTTTTAGAGATCATGTAATAATTGTTTTTTTTTTGTTTTTTGGTTTGTAATTTTATTTGAGCACAAGTCTGTATTAATTGATAAGACTTGGAGACATTTCATTTGGATTGATGTGCCAGACCTACAAATATGCCAATCGGGCTGAATGTGCATTTAGCAATAGTAGTAGTATAGATGGACCATAAGTGGCACGCATCGAAAAGGGCCAAGATGCTGGCTAAAAAAGGATGTTGTTGTAGCCAAAAAAATGTACAGCGGCCTGGCTTATGTATGTTAGTTGATACTATTGATCCATATACTCTATAAGTGTTTATATGTCTGTTAGTTCTGTACATTCTTGGTTGATTGACTCGGTATTTGAATCTTGATATATCGCTTGTGTACATATCTAAATGGGAGTACACATTATGTTGCGTGTGACATTTGAGTTGGACACGAAGTGTTCCAAATATTCGAATTCACCTTAAACTGGATTCTAGTTTCTGAATTTGAGTATCGGCATTTGTAAACCAAATTCATATATGGCAGTGGAATACATCTTTGTCGTCCTTTTAAAGATATATAAAAACACATAGAATGATTTATAAAGATTCATATAGGAATACAAAATGGATTCGAATTTAGTTACCAGGGTAAACATGGATGCTTATTGTCCCAAAATTCGAAAGAAGCAGCAAAATGTCCACTCCCACGTCGGCTGCCCGAAGCCAAGTGTTTGGGAGATGGAAATTATTGTCTACCCATTACACGGACAATCCATCGGCCTGATTTCCACTGCTCTAAATAGGGGTAGCTTAGTAACTTCAATTAGATGTGACACGACCGCCTCTGAGCCCATTCCAACACGATGGGCGTCAAACATGGGCGGTAAAACTCATTTGATTCAATCTTGTCCGAAAGACCTCTGTTTCTCCCTCCATTCCCCATTCATACACGGTGGGCGGCAAAACAAACTCGACTCGGCCGAAATCGATGTAGGCAAATATTTTCAATAGGGGCAGGTTTGTAACTTCACTCAGACGTGACACAACCGCCCTACCTGTCAGTCCCATTCATACACCGTGGGCGCCAACCATGGGCGCCAACCACCCTCTCCTCGCCCGAAATCGCTCTGGGCAAATATTGGCGAGATGCGAGATTACCGTCCTATCCCCAACCGACGAGATGTCCAAATTTTAAACGGGGGCTAAGTTCGTAACTTTCCCATATTTCAGACAGGCCTGTCCGAAAAACATGGTTCACCGTACCTCTCCCTCCATTTTCCCATTCATACACCGTCCGCGCTAGAACACCCCATCCCCACACCAGCCTCCGTCCGCCACCCCATCCATCGCCGCCGTCCTCCACCACATCCATCGCCACCATCATCCACCATGCCGGAGCGCCTACCAAGACCGCGTCGTCCACTGCTAGAGATGGACGTTTCTCATCCACGGCGACGGACCAATAGGCTTGCATCGCGTCCTCTCGCTTCATCGGCGCCGTTGTCCTCTTTGTCGGGGCCGCTCACACGACCTTCTCTTCCATCGCAACGGGACTTATCCCCCGATGCACCCGTCTACCATCACAGATCTGCTTCAACGCCACCGACAACCATCGCACCCCCGATGCCTACACGGCGCCGCAAGAGAGGTGGTACTTCATATCTCCTCAACTTTTTGATCTCAACCAGAAAATAGATCTTAACTTGGTTACTCTACTTTCTTTTTAGCTCTTAGAATTTAGTTCTTAGTTCGAAGCAAACAATGGATGCTAAATATCATTTCTCCGGTTTGCAACTTCAAATCTGCCATGGCACAGCCATAATACGGTTTAATTGATCATGCCTAGGGTTTAATTGATCATGTTGGTTCCGTGGTGGTTTCTATAATAGAAATCGGAGGGGAAACCCTCTTTTGCTAAAAAATATGCAGAGTTTCCCCCTTTTATGATCACTATACGATCAGAATACGTGCTTCGTATCATAATAACACTACTCCACCCATCAAGCTAAACAAGCTTAGTTGTTCAAATACGAATCTGATATTATTAAAACAGAGTTGTTTAATTGGTCAGCTAAATGTTCCTAAATTAGTTTCGAAAATGCATGTTCGCCGCTCGGGTGTGTATCTCTACAGGGTGCCCACGGTGGGCCGGCCCACCCTGGGATTTTGGGTCATCCCAGGCCCCGATTCCCCTATGTTCTACTGCGCGCTTTCGATCTCTACTCGCCCCCAGCCGCCTGCCACGCCGGCGTCTTGCCGTCCCCAGACGGCATGACTCTAGGAGGAGACGCCGGACTAACAGGAGGCCAGGAGCCGCTCGCCCAACAGCGTCACCACTGCCCGGGCACGCCACCGTGCCTACCTTCCCAGTCCGTTCAGGGCTCAGGCGTGCAGCACCCACCAATCCAACCCGATTTATCCTGAGATACGTCTGCAACACTCAGCAGCCACTCCTCATCACCCATTTTCTAATTGATTCATTACTCATTAGGCAGGACTGTCATTAGGGTTTGTTGTGTGCTCAGTGCTACCTACACTTAATGGTTCAGATGTATTTCGGTAATCTTTAGTACCTCTAAAGTTCACAGGGTTTTCAAAATTCCGGCCCTCGGAATAGAAACTAGTCATTTTGGATTGTTGGTCGTAGTGACATTGACCCAGATTACTACTGCAAGCCAGGTTTGTTGACAATTTTACTTGTCTTTCTTACTCATTCGATATAATATCCAATTATTCACGTCGATTAGTTGCAAACAATAAGTGCTAGACAAACTTCTTCATTCAGATTTTGGACGGTCTCTTACTGCAGTTATAATTCTGCATACTTGTCCTAGTAAGCTCACAAGTAAATGATTGATTCACTACATCTATGCTTGCCTTGTCATATTTGTTGTCAATATTCTTTTAGGGTGGACCACCCTGCTTCTAAATACTGGAACCATAGACATGAGTGAATAGTATTTCTCTATGTGATCTCTTCCATCATGTGTGGGTAACGAACACTGCATTGTATAGAAAGAAAGTGTCATTTCCAGCTTTTACATAGGTTTCGATCTTTTACATGGAATACAATCTGCCTACTTGCTTTGTGTCGCACTACCAACACTCCACCCTTGAAGCTAAACATTACGCCACTCATAATTTCTTAGTTTATTTGTTCAAATACGAATTTCATATGATTCTAATGTTCCTACTTCAGTTTTGAAATGTGTGCCTGCCTGTTATAGAGACATAAGGGGTTTGTATTTCTGTGTGTGGTCTGGTCAGCACGGTTGGGGAGGTGAACTTTGCATATGCATGGGGTTTATAGGTAGACACTCTCTGAGTTGAATCTGCAATGCATTCCATAGATAATCTGGCTACTTTTTATGTTTTCATGAATCTCAGATTCTGAATAGCATCATAATGATTATGAGCTTGCGCGCATGAAAAGAATAAAGCAGAACAATGCCATGGCTGCCAAACTTGGCATTAAGGGATTGAAATCATGTCTGGATGCAATGCAATGCAAAATGCTCTCCACCTACAGATTCATGCTCAGAATATGATCCTAACAGTGATTCTGAGTTAGAGGGAGACCTAAGTCAATGTAGCTCCCTAGTGGAGGAGTCAGAGGAAGATGCCCTATCTTATTCACCCATCAAGGTACTTGCTCTAACTTTCCAAGGTTACATTGCTCACACATATCTTGCAACTGATGCTTTGCATTGCTTCTACTTTGTTGAACTGCCATTAGCTTAGTTTACACATCGTGTATGTGAATACGCCATGCCTATCCATTTTCAGTACATATTCCATCTATCATCATACCATATTTATCCATTCAAATGTTGTTCTTGTGTATCAATATTCAATAGGAAGAGGGTGATTGCTGATCGTGGAGGAGCACAAGCAAAGTATTTGGAAAAGGTAGTGGCACCTGATAAATCAAATAGCCAATTATGTGTAGTTCCAATATCACCTGACCCACAAAACACCCCAACTCTAGCAGAGTCTAGCCCTACTACACTGGTCATTTCTGATGCCCCAACTGCAGCAAACAGTATGATTATGCCAGTTGACATAGCACCAGTTGTACGACACAAAACCCCCATTCTAGCAAAGAGTACACCAAATCCAGTCGCCAAATCCCTTTTCGAACCAGAGAGAGCCCCAATTGCAGCAAATAGGACCCATGTTCCATTTCTTCCCAGTTTAGAAGATGAAGCTTATGTTGTTGTCAGGAACTTTGTGCGCATCTTTCCTTCATGGAAAGATTATACCGCATACACAGAACAATTTCCAGTCTTCCTCCGCAACTTACGCGTAAGTAATGTACTAATGTTATGCATGGTCATTACTGCATATGTTTCTACTGACAGAAGACACAATATTTCATTCTTTTAAATAGGCGAGGAGCAAACTGGATTGTGATGACGAGCAAGGGTTGGTTGCGCTTTTCAAGCACTCGTTGATGAAGTATCGTTCCTACCTGAGGCAAGCGCACTTCGATGGCAAGCCTCTGAACAAAATTTCTGTAAAGTCTCCGGTGCTACATTTATCCGACGGTGACTGGAATAATCTTGTTACACAATGGTCTCGGCTGCAGCGTAAGGTACTGTCTATGATATCACATCACAATTTGAACTACATTTCTGCATTTGCCTTAATGTCTCACTTGTATGAAAATTGTTAGCAGAAGAACATTCATTCTCAAGGGACCACGGAATCTCGCAACTATACTGCACACTGCATTGCTCTTGTGAGTACCTCTTGCCCTGTATGACCATACTTACTTTCATAGATGTTTGATTATGTAGCATCACTGCACATGTTAGCCTCGTAATCGTCCATTTGGTGGACATTATAAGATCCGTATGGACTCTTACATAAATTTAGAATCAACCCAATGCTTTTGAAGAGGTTTAGCTCTGCAGTCCTCTTGTAAGGACTGAACGTGGTCTATCACTTTACTTACATTAACAGCTACTCCCTCCGTCCCATAATATAAGAATGTTTTGTACAGTACACTAGTGTTCAAAACACTCTTGGATTATGGGAAGAGGGATTGGTTCATTTTGTAGCATTCTGCATCTTATCTCCCTCGCCCACCATTTACTAAAAGAGATCAGATCTATATTTAATCTGACCAACAAGTAGAATACACAGACAATGCCAGTGCAGAAGTGTAGCCCATTGCTCTTGTCAGTACATTTTGTCCTGTAACGCTTGTACTTCCAGGCATTGGTAGTTGATTATGTAGCATCAATCTGCATCTTATCTTCATTATCCTCTATCCCTTCCAGTATTATCATATCTATAATTACTCTGTACAAAATGTAGAGTACAGGCAATGCTTATGAAGAAGATTTTGTGCTGAAATTCTTGAGTTATCCTTCCCTTGACATGGAGAAGGGCGTTATAAAGCCAGTGTTAACTGTTAATGTAAGTCAGTGCTTCTAAATCCTTTATCCTCAACTGCTGTTTAATTTGATCATACTCCCTATTGTTTACTGCTGTTTAGTTTGCTGTTTCTACCAAAATGCATGTTCATAAGAACCGTAAGTTCTAAGTTTTACTTGTAAAACCAAATTCCTTATTCATACCATGCACATTACTTAATACTCCCTATATGTATGCTTGTTTTTGTGGATCTATAATCCAGTGTGTGGTGAAGCAGCCCACATTTGCACCTTGTCATCTCCTGTTTTATCTTACTGATGTGGCTGATGATATGAACAACATGCCATGCACATTATCCAAAATAGATACAATGATTTTCATTGCCCTTCATCTATGCTTGTTATGTTGACATGGTAATCGAGTAGTGTGGTGAAGCTCCCCGCATTATGAACAATGCCAAATTATGCTATTGATATTTTGAACTTACTCTTTATTTTCTAATTTGAAATTGGATATAATTGACAGAACAGTTATCATCTTTGTTTATACACATGCAAAACCTGTCATCTCTCTGCTTTGTTTCAGGGTGATATGCCTGATGGCATGCACAAGTCTGCTGAAGGCTGTGAGACAAACCCAACATGCGGCAAAGAAGGCAAAACATCTTGAAGATAGCGAGACAACCCCAAAGTCTTGTCTTGATGTAGTGTTCAAGTTACTTGAGACTAATAGTCAGACAAGCTCACAGAATTCGTTGTCTGAATCAGTTCGACTTCTTCAGTCCCAAGTTCTAGTAGAAAGGCATTCTGCAACTCAACTTCGACTTAAAGTCCTATATCTAAGAAAGATTGCGGAGAACACCAATGAGAACCTCATCGCTAAAAGCTACACCTGGAAGCTATGACCGACATGCTAGGCCGGTCTCACAGCCTTGCTCAGCATCTTGCGCAGCAGTTCCCCCGCAAGGCTAACCTTTCTTGAACTGTCTTGGAAGTGGTCTCGATTTAGTATTATTTTGTTACGCTGCAATTGTGCCCAGTTTTTGTAATCTGCTTCTTCGTTGCGCTTTATGATCGCTGGTGGTGAACTTCGATGCCCAGTGGATGTAATATACCTTAAATCATTTATTGTATAGTATAGGTTTATTCTTAGTTACTATGCCGTAATTTCTTTATTGTATAGAGTAGGTTTGTTCTTAATTCCTACTAGTTACTGCCATCATTCGCTATCTAAAAAAAAATCATATGTAGTTGACCAGACCGAAACATTCGACTCTAACGGGCCAGGTTTTTAGCGGGCCACAATTGGGCCAGCCTGCGTCTTTCTTGGGCCCGAATGATTGGGGCCTTCACACATTGCGCCAGGCCCAAACTTAGACTGGCCCATATTTTAGTTGGGCTTTTTGTCGACCCAGCGCTTAGTTTGGCCCAGGTAGCGTTGGGCCATTAACAGGCTGAATATTGTACTGGCCTGTTACGGCCGAGATGAAACCACGGGCCTTTAGCAGGCCAAAATGCATGTTGGGCCTCAATTTTCACTAGTCGTCGACGGGCCTTCAGCAGGCTGAAATGTAGACCGTGCTATTTTGGGCTCAGTTAGCTCACGGGACATTACCAGGCCGAAACATATCTCGGGCCTTAGTTGGCCCACTAATATCCTGGGCCTTTAAGATGCTGAAAGCTTAGCACAGGCATCAACGGGACGAATTACGCGACAGGCCTTTAACAGGCCCAACATCATGTTAGGCTTAACTGTTGCCACCTTTAGCACGGGCTGTTAGTGGGCCCCATGTCCCGTCGGACCATATATGGCCCATGGGTAGCACGGGCCATTACCAGGCCGAAAGTCACACCAGGCTGAAATGGTCCCATGTCTACATCAGGCCTCTAACAGGACGAAAGTCAATGGGCTGTAGTTGGGCCCAAATATTCGGCGAACAATTAACGGGCCAGATCTGGCTTTGGGCCGCAAATGGGCCCAAATATTGGGCGAACAATTAATGGGCCAGATCTGGCTTCGGGCCGTAAATGGGCCCAAATATTGGGTGAACAATTAACGGGCCAGATCTGGCTTCGGGCCGTAAATGGGCCTTTATTAAGCCGGCCGTTATTGGGCTGGCCCACTAGTACCTGATTAAGTTCTACGGGCCTTTGACTGGGCCGGCCTTTTTAACCTATATGGGCCTCTATTGGGCCCAGCCACGTGTCAATGTATCATAGGCATGTCTCCTCCAATCGATGGGCGACATCTGGCCCACTGACGAGCTGACAGGTGTTCCCTTCGGCCAATCAGAATTTTACACGTGGAAATTTCCCATTGGTCAGGGCTGTTAACGGGTTATCGGATCCAAAATCTGACTCAATAGATTAACGGCATTCCGTTACGGTGGATGCCACGTGTCGGTCACCCTTGACGAAATCACTTTTGTGACGCGTGATTTATCGCCATGGAAGTGGACACTTCCGTGATGATAATTTTGGTAATGTCATGGAACACTTCAACGACAGCACAGGTATGACTATCTTGATTCTGTCATAAAATCGTCATGGATGTACATGCATGACAAAAAACACGACCTACTGTGACAAACACGTATCATCACAGAAGTGTATTTTTTGTAGTGTAATCATACCCACGGATACTTGAGGTGACATTGGAGTATCTAGGTGACATTAGGGTTTTGGTTGATTTGTGTCTTAAGGTGTTATTCTAGTACGAACTCTATGATAGATTGAACGGAAAGAATAGCTTCATGTTATTTTACTACGAACTCTTAAATAGATCGATCAGAAAGGATAACTTTGAGGTGGTTTCGTACCCTACCATAATCTCTTCGTTTGTTCTCTGCTATTAGTGACTTTGGAGTGACTCTTTGTTGCATGTTGAGGGATAGTTATATGATCCAACTATGTTATTATTGTTGAGGGAACTTGCACTAGTGAAAGTATGAACCCTAGGTCTTGTTTCAACGCATTGCAATACCGTTTGTCCTCACTTTTATCATTAGTTACCTTGCAGTTTTTATATTTTCAGATTACAAAAACCTATATCTACCATCTGTATTGCACTTGTATCACCATCTCTTCGCCGAACTAGTGCACCTATACAATTTACCATTGTATTGGGTGTGTTGGGGACACAAGAGACTCTTTGTTATTTGGTTGCATGGTTGCTTGAGAAAGACCATCTTCATCCTATGCCTCCCACGGATTGATAAACCTTAGGTCATCCACTTGAGGGAAATTTGCTACTGTCCTACAAACCTCTGCACTTGGAGGCCCAACAACGTCTACAAGAAGAAGGTTGTGTAGTAGACATCAGGGGGTGATTAGACTACTTGACCAAATAAAAATCTAGAATTTTCCCAATTTTAAGTCTTGGAAGATTTTAGCAACTTATCACATGTCAAGCAATCAACCTACACATGCAATTCTAAGAGTATAGCTGCGGAATGTAAATCATTGCATATGAAGGTAAAGGGGAGGAGTTTGGAGGGAGCAAACGCAATGTAGACACGGAGATTTTTGGCGTGGTTCCGATAGGTGGTGCTATCGTACATCCACGTTGATGGAGACTTGAACCCACGAAGGGTAACGGCTGCGCAAGTCCACAGAGGGATCCACCTGTGAAGGGTCCACGAAGAAGCAACCTTGTCTATCCCACCATGGCCATCGCCCATGAAGGACTTGCCTCACTTGGGTAGATCTTCACGAAGTAAGCGATCTCCTTGCCCTTACAAAATCCTTGGTTCAACTCCACAATCTTGACGGAGGCTCCCAAGTGACACCTAAACAATCTAGGAGACACCACTCTCCAAAAGGTAATAGATGGTGTGTTGATGATGAACTCCTTGCTCTTGTGCTTCAAATGATAGTCTCCCCAACACTCAACTCTCTCTCACGGATTTGGATATGGTGGAAAGATGATTTGAGTGGAAAGCAACTTGGGGAAGGCTGGAGATCAAGATTCTTGTGGTTGGATTGGAATATCTTGGTCTCAACACATGAGTAGGTGGTTCTCTCTCAGAAAAAGAATGCTGAAAGTGTGGGCACGTACTGATGGCTCTCTCTACGAGTGGAAGATTCCCGTTGACGGCAGCGAAGACCAGCGGCGGGAGGTCGCTAGCAATGAGGAGATGATCCGGAGACCCAAGTCGGCAAAGCAGGACACCCGCGGGCGAAAAGGTTTCGGACAAATTTCCAAAATTTGGACCGTGGGTATTTATATCCTGACCCTGTTAGTGTGACCGAATGGAACAACTCGGTGGCACCGAGATGCAGAATCGCAAACGTTTACTGAAAGTCGGTGTGACCGAATGGTTCTAATCAGTTCTGCCGAGATTGAAAACCTAGATCAACTCAATGAACTCGGTATCACCGAAAGGGAATCAGTCAGAACAAAATACACAGAGAGGTTTTGGAAGTTTAAGTCTATGACGAATCAGTGACTCCGAGTGCTCCTCACCCAGAGGGTTCGAATCTGACTTGATCAAACTTTGTGATGTAGCATGAATAGAGTTTGAGACGAGAAAAGCATAGATAGCTAGAGGAAGTTCTTAGGCATTCTTGTCCATCCATTTGGCAAAAGAGAAAGAGCCAAACAATCAAAGCAGAAAATGGATGTCCTTGAATGGGAAAATATGCAATCAACATGCTCACACAATAAAATGGCAAATGAAATATGTGGCAAAGCATGCACAAACACTCTAGCATCTATCAAGCCATTGGCGATGACTAGGTCATCTATATATGAGTATATTGACTGAGGAGTCAAATGAGAACATTTGATCATAGGTCATACTCATCGTTTAAGCACAAGTGGGGTTACCACTTTTACACAAAGCATTGTTGTGTTAACATCATTTAGAGTTGCTTTAGCTCAATTCTTAGAGTAAAGCTCCCCCTAGATGTGATATCCCCCCTAAGGGGGATGAACTAACCTTGGGTTTTGTCGATGATGACTTCATGTAGATGTTGAAGATGTGGATGCTCAATGTTGATGTAGATCATTTGGAGGAATCCATTGGAGTGAGTTGCACTTTCAATACCTACATGGGTTAGTCCCACAAGGAACAAACAAGGATATCCATAGACATAGAGTGAAGTACACACAAGATGATGTCCATGAAAGCATTAGGTTACCTTGTCCCTTGTCTTACCAACAAGAGGGTTTGTCACTCCTTGAACTAGTGCAAGATGTGGAAGTAGTTTGCACTTGTTCTCGCCAAAATGATATGAGTGAAATATGTTGGCAGAGTCACCCTCAATAACTCTATGGTTCTTCTTCTTCGGGATCCACATCAACTTGATGGGAATCCTTGGAGTTGTGGTCGTACTTGATGAAGTAGAACTTGATGTAGTCTTGGGAACCCACTTGACCAAGGCCTTGGGAGCTTCTTCAAATGCATCAATCTCCTCTTGAAGCTTGTCCTTGCCTTTTTGCTTGTGGTCTTGTGGTGGAAGATCATCTTGAGCTTGTGTTACTTTGAAGGAAGTAGGATCATACTTCTCTTGTTTAGGAACAAACTTCGTCTTGGGGTATTGATCTTCTTCCCACTCAACTCCATTGGCATTGAACTTTCGTTCAAAACCAACACCTTGATTCTTATGGTGCCTTCCTTGCTTGCGTACAATTTCCTCAAATTGCTTACTTCCGGCAAGGCTCTTGTAAACACCTTTCTCTATAATTCCCTTCAATAAGTTATTTTCTTGCTCTCAAGTGTAACTTGGCTAAGAGAATCATTAGTGGAATCAAGAGAACTACTAAAAGCAACAATATTGGATTTAGCATGATTATTATTACTACTAGATGAAGAATCTTTCTTACTTTTGTTGCTATATTTAACTTGTGGCATGTAAGTGGACAAGAGTAAATGCTTGGCAATGTAAGAATAACTTTTCTTACGAATATCATCATTCATTGCTTTTAAGAACCCATGCTCTTGCTCTAGGTTGAGCTTTTCAAAGTGTAGCTTCTCATGAGTCTTTAAAAGCTCTCGATGATCTTCTAAGGTAGTCTCATGAGCTAACTTAAGAGTGTTTAGTTCTTTAATTATATGCTCAATATCCTTCTTATCATCGTCAGTTGTTTGATCTTGATTAACATGATTAATAGCAAGTTCATCATAGTTTTCATCACTAGAGTTGTCAACAAGTAAATCATCATCACCTAGCAAATCATCTCCATCACTATTGAAATCAACATACTCGGGATGTGATACCTTTGGGCCTTTAGCCATGAAGCATCTTCCAATTCCCTCATTTGGTGAGTCAAATATGTCATAGGAGTTGGTTGACACAAGTGCTAGACCGGCAACATCTTCATCTTGAGTATATTCGGAGTCGGAGTGATAACTTCTCTCGGAGTGATGGTCGGAGTCGGAGCTGGATACCCATTCACCAACATGAGCTTGATGTCTTTGTTTTGTGTAGCTCCTTGATGAATTGTCCTTCCTCTCCAAATCCTTGCTTCTGCAAGAGGTTCTTCATTCATAACGATCATCTCTACTCCTTCTCTCTCTTGGGGGTGATTCTTCTCTTCTACTTCTCCTTTTAGGTGAGTATTCTCTTCTTTTGTAGGGAGCCATACACTCATTGGAGTAGTGTCTGGGTCTTACACAATTGTAGCAATTACACTCACGACTAGAAGATCTTTTTTGATTGTAGGACCTTGACTTGGAACTTCTCCCTTGCTTCTACTCTTGTAGAACTTTTTGAAGTTCTTCACCATTAGGCTCAATTCCTCATTGAATACTTGTTTCTCACTTGATGATGTAGGAGCATCACATGAGGCTTTGTAAGCACCACTAGACCTATTGTGAAGCTCTTCTTTATCCTTGAGTGACATCTCATGAGCAACAATCCTACCAATGACTTCCGTTAGCTTGAGATCTTTGTAATTGGGCATCATTTGGATCAATGTGGAAACGGTGTCATATTTTCCATCCAAGACTCTTAGGATCTTCTTGATGATGAATATGTCATCCTTCATTTTGAATTTGTCAAGATGACTTTGAAGCACATCCAATTTTGATTTCTTGACGGAGTCGGTACCTTCGTGCATATCAATCAAAGTATCCCAAATTTCCTTTGCATTCTCAAGATGGCTGATTTTGTTGAATTCATTGGGGCACAATCTGTTGAAGAGGATATCGCAAGCTTGAGCATTGTATTGCAGCATCTTCAATTCTTCTGTGGTAGCTTCACGATTTGGTTCTCTCCCATCAAAGAATTCACCGTGCAAGCCAATACACACAATAACCCAAAAGGCGGGGTTATGTCCAAGAATATACATTTTCATCTTATGCTTCCAACTAGCAAAATTAGTACCATCAAAGTAAGGACCTCTACGATGGTAATTTCCCTCGCTAGACGCCATACTCTCCTAGGTTGTGAAACCAAGGCTATGATCACCAAAGCTATGGAAATCAAGGCAAATGGAGACCAAAGCTCTGATACCACTGGTAGTATCAAAAATATGTCTAGAGGGGGGTGATTAGACTACTTGACCAAATAAAAATCTAGCCTTTTCCCAAATTTTAAGTCTTGGTAGATTCTAGCAACTTATCGCAAGTCAAGCAATCAACCTACACATGCAATTCTAAGAGTATATCAGCGGAATGTAAATCGTTGCATATGAAGGTAAAGGGGAGGAGTTTGGAGGGAGCAAACGCAATGTAGACACGGAGATTTTTGGCATGTTTCCGATAGGTGCTGCTATCGTACATCAACGTTGATGGGGACTTCAACCCACGAAGGGTAACAGCTGTGTGAGCCATGGAGGGCTCCACCCATGAAGGGTCCACGAAGAAGCAACCTTGTCTATCCCACCATGGCCATCGCCCACGAAGGACTTGCCTCACTTGGGTAGATCTTCATGAAGTAGGCCATCTCCTTGCCCTTACAAACTCCTTGGTTCAACTCCACAATCCTGACGGAGGCTCCCAAGTGACACCTAACCAATCTAGGAGACACCACTCTCCAAAAGGTAATAGATGGTGTGTTGATAATGAACTCCTTGCTCTTGTGCTTCAAATGATAGTTGCTACCTATTGAGCATGCATTGGTTTTTCCCTTGAAGAGGAAAGGGTGATGCAGCAAAGTAGCCTAAGTATTTCCCTCGGTTTTTTAGAACCAAGGAATCAATCCAGTAGGAGGCCACATGCAAGTCCCACATACCTACACAAACAAATAAGAACCTTGCAACCAACGCGATAAAGGGCTTGTCAATCCCTTCACGGCCACTTGCAAAAGTGAGATCTTGTAGAGATGATAAGATAATATTTTTGGTATTTTTATGATAAAGATTAAAGGTAAATATTGCAAAATAAATGGTGCCGGAAATAACTTGTTGACGATAAATTAATATAATGGAGAATAGACCAGGGGGCCATAGGTTTCACTAGTGGCTTCTCTCAAGATAGGATAAGTATTACGGTGGGTGAACAAATTACCGTCGAGCAATTGATAGAAAAGCGAATAATTATGACAATATCTAGGCATGATCATGTATATAGTCATCACGTCCGTGACAAGTAGACCGACTCCTGTCTGCATCTACTACTATTACTCCACACATCGACCGCTATCCATCATGCATCTAGAGTATTAAGTTCATAAGAACAGAGTAAAACATTAGGTAAGATGACATGATGTAGAGGGATAATCTCAAGCAATATGAAATAAACCCCATCTTTTTATCCTCGATGGCAACAATACAATACGTGTCTTGCTGCCCCTGCTGTCACTGGGAAAGGACACCGCAAGATTGAACCCAAAGCTAAGAACTTCTCCCATTGCAAGTGAGGGAGTCCTGGATTAGGGGGTATCCGGATAGCCGGATTATATCCTTTGGCCGGACTGTTGGACTATGAAGATACAAGATTGAAGACTTCGTCCCCTGTCTGGATGGGACTCTCCTTGGCGTGGAAGGCAAGCTTGGCAATACGGATATGTAGATCTCCTTCCTTGTAACCGACTCTGTGTAACCCTAGCCCCCTCCGGTGTCTATATAAACCGGAGGGTTTTAGTCCGAAAACATACAATCATACCATAGGCTAGCTTCTAGGGTTTAGCCTCTCTGATCTCATGGTAGATCAACTCTTGTACTACTCATATTATCAAGAACAATCAAGCAGGACGTAGGGTTTTACCTCCATCAAGAAGGCCCGAACCTGGGTAAAACATCGTGTCCCCTGCCTCCTGTTACCATCCGCCTTAGACGCACAGTTCGGGACCCCCTACCCGAGATCTGCCGGTTTTGACACCGACATTAGTGCTTTCATTGAGAGTTCCTCTGTGTTGTCATCGTTAGGCTTGATGGCTCCTTCAATCATCGATAGCGATGCAGTCCAGGGTGAGACTTTTCTCCCCGGACGGATCTCTGTATTCGGCGGCTTCACACTGCGGGCCAACTCGCTTGGCCATCTGGAGCAGATTGAGAGCTACACCCCTGGCCATCAGGTCAGATTTGGAAACTTGAACTACACAGCCGACGTCCACGGAGACTTGATCTTCGACGGATTCGAGCCCTTGTCGAGTGCGCCGCACGGTCACGATGAGCATGATTTAGCTCTACCATCGGACAGTGTTCGGGAGATCGCGCCGGCGACCGCTCCGACCCTCAATTCGGAGCCAACTGCGCCCTACAGGTACGGGTGGATAGACCCCGCCACGGAGGCTGCATTCTCATCGGCGATCGAGCCGAGTATCGACCTTACCCTTCACAAGAGCCGTGACGCCAAACTGTCAGATTCTTCCCCGGCCACGGACTCCGAACCGCCTGCGCCCGTGCCTATCGAATCTGACTGGGCGCCGATCATGGACTTCACCTCCGCGGATATCTTTCAGCACTCGCCCTTCGGCGACATACTGAAATCATTAAGGTCTCTCTCCCTGTCAGGAGAGTCCTGGCCGAACTATGTCCGGCAGGATCGGGATGCGGATGACGAAGAAATTCGCCGCCCACCCACCACCCACTTAGTAGCCACTGTCGATGGTTTGACCGACATGCTCGACTTCGACTCCGAAGACATCGACGGTATGGACGACGATGCAGGAGACGAACAGGAACCACTGCCCACAGGGCACTGGACGCCCACTTCATCATATGATGTATACATGGTGGACACACCCAAAGAAAATGACGACGAGGAACGGCAGCGAAGGGCTGTTCCCTCGAGAAGCAGTCAAAGCGGCAGCGTAAACGCCGCTCCAAATCCCGCCTCGGCAGAAACAACGATCATATAGACCCAGCGATAGAGCAGGGTGAGCCAGCGGATGACAAACACGGCATTGAACCATCGTCTGACCACGGTAACACGGAGAATCAAACAGAACAACCCGACTCCGTCGAAGATAACAGTCCGGACGACATCACACCGGACAGGCACCCGGAGCAACAGAATAAACATCAAAGGCTTGTTGCCACTGCGAGGAGTCTGAAAAAGCAGAGGCAAAGGCTCAGGGCTGCACAAGACACACTTAGAATTAGATGGAGTGAAGTACTCAACACTGCAGCAAAGTACGGTGGTAGTCGCCACACAAAGAGCTACCCGAAGCGAAAGCTGCTACCTGAATTCGATGAGGAGGCCTTAGATCCCCCTCAATCAAAAAACAAAGCAGCCATCCGGTCGGATAGACGACCTCATGGCCAACATAGAGCGGCAAACGACGCCGCACACAAGCCAGTACGCGATCCACGTGAGGGCTCGCATCAAAAGGATGACGCAACCAGATCCATCTACGGGCCAAGCAAGCGCGCTCCAGCACACAATGCAACACAACAAACATCCCAACACCATGGTACACCCAAATACAGGGGTGCCACACCCCCCCTATGTTTCGCTGATGAGGTGCTGGACCATGAATTTCCAGAGGGATTCAAACTCGTAAACATAGAGGCGTACGACAAAATGATAGACCCTGGGGTCTGGATTGAGGACTACATCCTCCATATCCACATGGCTCGAGGAGATGATCTCCACGCCATCAAGTACTTACCCCTCAAGCTCAAAGGGCCAGCTCGGCACTGGCTTAAAAGCCTCCCCGAAAACTCCATTGGAAGCTGGGAGGAGCTCGAAGATGCTTTTCCGGCAAATTTTCAAGGGACCTATGTCCGACCACCGGATGCAGACGATTTAAGTCATATAACTCCCCAGAGAGTCAGCCCGAAAGCTTTGGAACAAGTTTCTCACTAAAAAGAACCAAATAGTCGACTGTCCGGACGCCGAAGCCTTAGCAGTTTTCAAGCACAGCGTTCGAGACGAATGGCTCGCCAGACACCTCGGCCAAGAAAACTCAAGAACAATGGCAGCATTAACAAGCCTCATGACCCGCTTTTGCACAGGCGAGGACAGCTGGTTAGCCCGATGCAGCACCAGCGACCCAAGTACATCCGAAGTCAGGGACGGAAACAGGAAGCCACGACACAGCAAAAACAAGCGCCGGAATAAAGAAGACAGCCCGAAGAGCACGTCGGTAAACGTCGGATTCAGTAGCTCTCAGACAGGTCAGCAAAAGCTGCCCTCCAAAGGCAACAGAGACGAACTGTCCAGCCTAAACAAGATTCTGGACAAAATATGTCAGATCCATAGCACCCCCGATAAACCCGCAAATCATACCCATAGAGAATGTTGGGTCTTCAAGCAGTCCGGCAAACTCATCGAGTGGCACCAGGAGAACTACTGCGATTGTGCTCTGGTTCATCCGGACGAGCACCTCAGTAGACAAAGCCGAAAACTGACTGTCATGATATAGCGTGAGACTGGTCAACCACTCGATGACCTAGCGGAAACTTCGAGATTCCTCCGCCTTAACGAAGGGCCGTTTCCCGGCCAGGCATGTACGCGCCTCGAATTCAGATGAGCGCAGAGCCACCAGGGGCTATATAGTAGCCCCACTGTCAAACTCCTCTGGCTAAGTGAAAGTGTTAAAGCATTATAATCCGATTGCCTAGTTCATTGCGCTATCACCTCCTTAATGGATCAAGACGTTGGATCAAGTGTGAACATGCGTCTTCTACGAGCACCCCCGCATTATATGCGTGGGGGCTAAAGCCGACGACTGCCATCTTTCAGGTTATATACATATATACATAAACGGCCGCACAGGAGGCATCATAGTACTTTCGGGCAAAAGTATAAATACAGCCTTGATAAACTCAATAAAACATTATTTTTACAATGGGAATACATGTCACTTAAACATAATATTCTTCGAGCACTGAGCCTCTATCGAACGAGCGCCTTCAAGAACCTCTTCCAAGTGGTGCTCGGCAGCCACTCGGCCTATGGCCGAACCCCGTGCCGCAATAGTGGTGGCATCCATCTCCGCCCAGTATGTTTTGACACGAGCAAGGGCCATCCACGAGCCTTCTATGAACGCCGACCTTTTTACAGCATCAATGTGTGGCACAACACCAAGGAACTGTTGCACTAAGCTAAAGTAGCTATTCAGCCACGGCCCTCCCGGCCACAGATGATCCACAACGGACCTCATGGCAAGTCCGGATAATCTATGGAGCTCGGCCCACTCGGCCATTTGCTCATTCAACAACAGCGGACGGGCTGGAGCATGAAATTGTGACCAAAACAGTTTTTCCACTTTGTGATCTTCCCGATCCTTGAAGTACTCGGACGCATCAGCGGCACTTGCAGCCAAATCCACGTAGGCGTCCGTGGAACTCCATAGCCGGTCCAAAGGTGTATACTTCGGATCGACGAACTTAGTCCGCAACAAGAAGGGCTTCCCAGATACAATATCTGCAGTTTGATGCAGCTCCTCCTTCGTCGCTCTAATTTTGGAGCGGGCTTCCTTCGCAGCCACCCAGGCCTTTTCCAGGTCCGTCGCCTTCGCCCAGTTTTCTTCTTCAAGAAGCTGGTAACAGTCGGCAGCATCTTTTAACTCTACAGCCATCTTGGATATTTTTTCTTTGCTCTTGCAATGCGCGGCCTGTTTGGCCCTTAAATCTTCGGCCGCCTTTAAAGCGGCCGCATTGCTACTCCTTGCTTGCTCCTTGGCTCGGGCAAGCTCCGCCCGAAGGGTCTCCACGGTGGCAGCTCGATTGATGTCAATGCAAGGAGTAGGGCTCGAAAGCCCGGAGAGTCAGCTCGAAAGCTTTGGAACAGGTTTGGAACAGGTTTCTCAACAGCCCGGAGAGTCAGCTCGAAAGCTTTGGAACAGGTTTCTCACTAAAAAGAACCAAATAGTCGACTGTCCGGACGCTGAAGCCTTAGCAGCTTTCAAGCACAGCGTTCGAGACGAATGGCTCGCCAGACACCTCGGCCAAGAAAAGCTGAGAACAATGGCAGCATTAACAAGCCTCATGACCCTCTTTTGCGTGGGCGAGGACAGCTGGTTAGCCCGAGGCAGCACCAGCGACCCAAGTACATCCGAAGTCCGAGACAGAAACAGGAAGCCACGACGCAGCAAAAACAAGCGCCGGAATAAAGAAGACAGCCCGAAGAGCACGGGGTAAACGTCGGATTCAGTAGCTCTCAGACAGGTCAGCAAAAGCTGCCCTCCAAAGGCAACAGAGACGAACTGTCCAGCCTAAACAAGATCCTGGACAAAATATGTCAGATCCATAGCACCCCCGATAAACCCGCAAATCATACCCATAGAGAATGTTGGGTCTTCAAGCAGTCCGGCAAACTCAACGCCGAACAGAAGGGGCAGGATACGCCAAGTGAAGACGAGGACGAACCTCGTAAGAAGAGCACTGGGGAACAGAAGAAATTCCCACAAGAAGTCAAAACAGTAAACGTGTTACACGTGATGAAGGGAAGAAACAAAGCGGCACTCCTAGAGACACATGCCCCAGGGCCTATCACCGTGGAGTTCTGCCACTGGTCGTCCAAACCGATCACCTTTGACCATTGGGATTACTCGGCAAGTATCTGGCATGCAGGATGGGCTACCTTGGTGTTAGACCCGATAATTAACGGATACCACTTCACACGAGTCCTGATGGACGGCGGCAGTAGTTTAAACCTGATATATCAGGACACAGTCTGCAAAATGGGGATAGACCCAACAAAAATCAGCCATAGCAATACTACCTTTAAAGGAGTAATGCTAGGCCCGTAAGCCCATTGTACAGGCTCCCTGCTACTAGAGGTTATATTCGGTTTTCCCGATAACTTCCGCAGCGAAAAGTTAACCTTTCACATCGCTCCGTTCCAAAGTGGCTATCAAGCACTACTTGGACGTGAAGCTTTCGCTTGCTTTAACGCAATACCGCATTATGCTTCTCTCATACTTAAGATGCCCGGTCCACGTGGCATCATTACAGTAAATGGAAATATTGAGCGCTCCTTGCGCGCGGAAGACCGTGCGGCTGCCTTGGCAGCCCCACATTAAACGACCTCACCAACTAAAGCATCTGATAGGTCGTTAAGACCACGGACGTGGTTAGACGAGTCCGGTGCAGCTATATGTAATTGATACAGGTTTGATGGCTATACCCCTATTACAATACAAGGGGCTCAACACGCGCAAACAAGTGACAATTAGGCTCAACTTTACTCATCTTGAACTGTACATGGTTTATTTAGTATAACCTACCTTTTTCACGACAACTTTTCAACTAAGTTCCTCTCTTTTTTAGATGACCATCGTGCTACACCCATCCAGGATACAACACAACAGAGACACGGGCGCAGACGTGCGGCAGGGACCCGTTCCAAGGATTCTTTTTAGATTAAGACCCTGCGTAAACCTTCTTTACTGTCTCTTGTTGATACACATCCCCCTGAATCTCAGTACAACTGAGAAGGATGCTGACGTATTGGCATGTGGCCACGTCAGAATATTGCACGTACCTGGACACCAGGGGCTTATTACAAAGGGCACCGTTTAGCCTGGTTTACATCATAAAGACCGAATACCTTAGGGAGTGTTCGGCGTCGTGAGTTTGGCCTTATATGCATCAGCTCCGAATAATGTCTTTGGTCAAATGATGGGTTTGCCCGGCTCCTGTGTTTTGCTGCCTTACGTTCCGCTCTATCGGCTAGGGCGGCACCAGGAGAACTACTACGATTGTGCCCTGGTTCATACGGACGAGCACCTCAGTAGAGAAAGCCGAAAACTGACTGTCATGATATAGCGTGAGACTGGTCAACCACTCGATGACCTAGCAGAATCTTCGGGATTCCTCCGCCTTAACGAAGGGCCGTTTCCCGGCCAGGCATGTACGCGCCCCGAATTCGGATGAGCGCGGAGCCGCTAGGGGCTATATAGTAGCCCCACTGTCAAACTCCTCTGGCTAAGTGAAAGTGTTAAAGCATTATAGTCCAATTGCCTAGTTCGCTGCGCTATCACCTCCTTAATGGACCAAGACGCTGGATCAAGTGTGAACATGCGTCTTCTGCGAGCACCCCCGCATTATATGCGTGGGGGCTGAAGCCGACGACTACCATCTTTCAGGTTATATACATATATACATAAACGGCCGCACAGGAGGCATCATAGTACTTTCGGGCAAAAGTATAAATACAGCCTTGATAAACTCAATAAAACATTGTTTTTACAATGGGAATACATGTCACTTAAACATAATATTCTTCGAGCATTGAGCCTCTATTGAACGAGCGCCTTCAAGAACCTCTTCAAAGTAGTGCTCGGCAGCCACTTGGCCTATGGCCGAACCCCGTGCCGCAACAGTGGTGGCATCCATCTCCGCCCAGTATGTTTTGACACGGGCAAGGGCCATCCGCGAGCCTTCTATGCATGCCGACCTCTTTACAGCATCGATGCGTGGCACAGCACCAAGGAACTGTTGCACTAAGCTAAAGTAGCTATTCGGCCTCGGCCCTCCCGGCCACAGATGATCCACAATGGACCTCATGGCAAGTCCGGATAATCTATGGAGCTCGGCCCACTCAGCCATTTGCTCATTCAACAATAGCGGACGGGCTGGAGCATGAAATTGTGACCAAAATAGTTTTTCCACTTCGTGATCTTTCCGATCCTTGAAGTACTCGGCCGCATCAGCGGCACTTGCAGCCAAATCCATGTAGGCGTCCGCGGAACTCCATAGCCGGTCCAAAGGTGCATACTTCGGATCCCCGAACTTAGTCCGCAACAAGAAGGGCTTCCCAGATACAATATCCGCAGCTTGATGCAGCTCCTCCTTCGTCGCTCTAATTTTGGAGCGGGCTTCCTTGGCAGACACCCGGGCCTTTTCCAGGTCTGTCGCCTTCGCCCGGTTTCTTCTTCAAGAAGCTGGTAACGGTCAGCAGCATCTTTTAACTCTACAGCCATCTTGGCTATTTTTTCTTTGCTCTCGCAATGCGCGGCCTGTTCGGCCCTTAAATCTTCGGCCTCCTTTAAAGCGGCTGCATTGCTACTCCTTGCTTGGTCCTTGGCTCGGGCAAGCTCCGCCCGAAGGGTCTCCATGGTGGCAGCTCGATCTGCAGTCACAACATATTAAAGATACTGGCATCATGATGCTCTTATTACGTGACAATCACCAGAAAAATTGCCTACCCTGTGCCTCGTCAAGCCGCTTGTTAACAAGGACAATGTCGGCATCTGCCGCATCCAGTTGCCGCCTTAGTTCGGCAAACCCATCAGTCCGGCTAGCCACTGGAGCTTCAACCACCTGCACATAAAGGCGTTCTGGTTATTACCTGGGACTATGATCCTCTGTTTGCCGCCATTTTCGACGACAACCAGAGTCTCAGGGGCTACTATCTACACAGGGCACATCTAAAAATGTGCGGTACTGTCAAAAATGTACATCATTTCATGTACCTCAAAACCCGTCAGTAGACTCATAAAGGCTTCATGCAACCCGCTTTCGGCGGACGAAATCCTTTCAATCACCGTACCCATCAACGTGCGGTGCTCTTCTGAGATAGTAGCTTGCTCTAGCAGATCCCTCAGTACGTCCGACCGCACACCAGACGGTGCCGGACTCTTTTGATTGCTCTCTTCAAGAGCCGAATACTGAGGACTTCGGGTGGCCATAGGATTACCCTCTGGCCTTGCCGGGTCAGGAGAAACCCTCCGCGACGACACCTCGGGGTTACTCGCCTCGTGAGGCGGTGTGGCAGGGGGAGGCGTTTCGCTCTCCATCATCTCTGGAAGAAGATCCCCTGAAGACGAGATCTGCTGTGAAGGGCTAAGATCCGAACTGCAAGATAAATGCTTCAGTTATTTTCCTCAGAAGTAAAGCGAGATATTTTCATTATTAAGTACCCTTTTACTTACAGCTCAGTGGAGGGCTGATCCCCTTGAGGGCATAATGCGGCCAGGGTAGCCCCCGAGGCAAGACCCTCCGACGAAGATTTCTTCCCCCGTTTGAAGACCATTGTCTCCGGGTCCTCAGAGGCGGTCCTCTTCCTTCCCTGGGGAGAGGAAGTTTCAGTCCCTCCTCCCCGGCTAACCTCCTTCACGGAGGCACCGGCCTCCTTGTTCCCCCCTTTATATTCTCCCAAGGGCGCTTGATAAGGCGCGATCTCCAGCATCCTGGTTAGCACGGGATTGGTGAGGTCTCAGGGAGGGGAGCCGGACACCTGATCAACTTTGCCTTCGCTATCCATTCCTGGTCAAAAAGCGGCTTTTTTAGGGTGACGTTGCGATAAATAAACGGACAGTGTGTTCGGATGCGGGGCTACTTACTTGGGTATCCGGGCGATTGCAGCTCAGACTTGCATCCTCAGTGATGACTGGACACATTATTTGTGGTCCGAAGAACAATTTGTACATCTCTTCGTGCGTCATGCCGAGGAAATGTTGAATAGTTCGCGGTCCTTCCAGGTTGAATTCCCACATGCGAAGGGGCCGGCGTTTGCAAGGCTGGACTTGACGAACTAGCATAACTTGCACTACCATAACCAGACTGAAATCCCTCTCAAAGAGATCTCGGATACGATTTTGCAGTATTGGCACATCCTTGGCTGGATCCCAGCTCAGCCCCCTGCTGATCCATGAAATCAGTTGTGGTGGGGGGCCTGAGCGAAAGGTAGGGGCAGCTACCCACTTGGCACTTCGGGGAGCTGTGATGTAGAACCACTCCAGCTGCCACAATCCGGACACCTCTGGGAAGCAACCCTCAGGCCATGGAGCTTCAGCGATTTTGCTTATTAAAGCGCCTCCGCACGCTGCATGCTGCCCCTCGATCATCTTCGGCTTCACATCGAAGGTCTTGGGCCACAGGCCGAAGTGAGGGGTAATGCGAAGGAAGGCCTCACATACGACAATAAATGTCGAGATATGAAGAAGGGAATCCGGGGCCAGATCGTGAAAATCTAGCCTATAATAGAACATAATACCCCTAACAAAGGGATCCAGAGCGAGGCCTAGTCCTCGGAGGAAGTGGGAGACGAACACGACGCTCTCGTTGGGTTCGGGAGTCGGGACGACCTGCCCTCGGGCAGGCGGCCGATGCGAAATTTCGGCGGTCAGATATCTGGCCTCTCTCAACTTCTTGATGTCCTCCTCCATGACGGAGGAAGGCATCCACCGACCTTGAAGGTTGGATCCGGACACAGTTGAAGGTCCGAAGCGCCTGACCTGAGTTTTGGGTGTTAGAACGGGGAAGGATTTGATTAAGCACGAGAGGGAAAAAAGAAAAAGCCTTGTCCCCTTTATAAAGAGGGTGAATATCAAGCGTCCTCCTCGTGGCCGTTTGGGACTTGCCTAAGATCTAGGAGTCCTACCCATAGGCACGGTTGGGTTACCCACGTCCGTATTGATGAGGATCCCGTGATAAAGGGGACACGATCTCTGCTTCGACAAGACGTGCCAAGGAAACTGCCTCGCGAAACACGCTGAGATTGGTTATGAAAAACGATTCGAATAAAGACCTGGCTGTGGTGTGATGTCACGCTACGGGGTACGTCAACAGATTAGATTTGTGGAAATATTATTCTCTCTATGGTGGTATGTGGAACTTGTTTTGCAGAGCCGGACACGATCCTCATGTTCAGAATCTTCTATGAAGTATTCGGAGGAGGAACCCGCCTTGCATGCCGAAGACAATTTGCACACCGGACTCATTGTCATTGAAGCCTGGTTCAGGGGCTAGTGAGGGAGTCCTGGATTAGGGGGTATCCGGACAGCCAGATTATATCATTTGGCACTATTGGACTATGAAGATACAAGATTGAAGACTTTGTCCCGTGTCCGGATGGAACTCTCCTTGGCATGGAAGGCAAGCTTGGCAATACGGATATGTAGATCTCCTTCCTTGTAACCGACTCTGTGTAACCCTAGCCCCCTCCGGTGCCTATATAAACCGGAGGGTTTTAGTCCATAGGACAACATACAATCATACCATAGGCTAGCTTCTAGGGTTTAGCCTCTCTGATCTCGTGGTAGATCAACTCTTGTACTACTCATATTATCAAGAACAATCAAGCAGAAGTAGGGTTTTACCTCCATCAAGAGGGCCCAAACCTAGGTAAAACATCGTGTCCCCTGCCTCCCGTTACCATCCGCCTTAGACGCACAGTTCGGGACCCCCTACCCGAGATTCGCCAGTTTTGACATCGACAGTGTGCATCCAACTTGCTTGCTCACGAAGACCTAGGGCATTTGAGGAAGCCCATCATTGGAATATACAAGCCAAGTTCTATAATGAAAAATTCCCACTAGTATATGAAAGTGACAAAATAAGAGACTCTCTGTCATGAAGATCATGGTGCTACTTTGAAGCACGAGTGTGGAAAAAGGATAGTAACATTGTCCCTTCTCTCGTTTTTCTCTCATTTTTTATTTGGGCCTTCTCATTTTATGTTTTCTTTTTCTTGGCCTCTTTTTTCGTCCGAAGTCTCATCCCGACTTGTGGGGGAATCATAGTCTCCATCATCCTTTCCTCACATGGCACAATGCTCTAATGATGATCATCACACTTTTATTTACTTACAACTCAAGAATTACAACTCGATACTTAGAACAAAATATGACTCTGTGTGGATGCCTCTGGCGGTGTACCGGGATATGCGATGAATCAAGAGTGACATGTATGAAAAATTAAGCATGGTGGCTTTGCCACAAATACGATGTCAACTACATGATCATGCAAGGCAATATGACAATGATGATGCGTGTCATAATAAACGGAGCAGTGGAAAGTTGCATGGCAGTATATCTCAGAATGGCTATGGAAATGCCATAATAGGTAGGTATGGTGGCTGTTTTGAGAAAGATATAAGGAGGCTTATGTGTGATAGAGCGTATCATATCACGGGGTTTGGATGCACCGGCGAAGTTTGCACCAACTCTCAAGGTGAGAAAGGGCAATGCACGGTACCGAAAAGGCTAGCAATGATGGAAGGGCGAGAGTGCGTATAATCCATGGACTCAACATTAGTCATAAAGAAGTCACATACTTATTGCAAAAATCTACAAGTCATCAAAACCAAGCACTACATGCATGCTCCTAGGGGGATAGATTGGTAGGAAAAGACCATCGCTCCTCCCCGACCGCCACTCATAAGGAAATCAATCAAAGAACACCTCATGCTTCAAATTTGTCACACAACATTTACCATACGCGCATGCTACGGGACTTGCAAACTTCAACACAAGTATTTCTAAATTTCACAATTACTCAACTAGCACACCTCTAATATTACCACCTTTATATCTCAAAACAACTATCAAGTATCAAAGTTCTCTTAGTATTTAATGCACTTTCAGGTTTTTATCTTGGATGCCTATCATATTAGGACTAATTTTATAACCAAAGCAAATTACCATGTTGTTCTAAAGAACTCTCAAAATAATATAGGTGAAGCATGAGAGATCAATTATTTCTATAATATAGAACCACTGTCATGCTCTAAAATATATAAGCGAAGCACTAGAGCAAACTTATCTAACTCAAAAGATATAAGTGAAGCACATAAAGTATTCTAATGAATTCCGATTTATGTGTGTCTCTCTCAAAAGGTGTGTACGGCAAGGATGATTGTGGTAAACTAAAAAAACAAAGACTCAAATCGTACAAGACGCTCCAAGCAGAACACATATCATGTGGTGAATAAAAATATAGCTCCAAGTAAAGTTACCGATGGACGAAGACGAAAGAGGGGATGCCTTACGGGGCATCCCCAAGCTTAGCCTTTTTGTTGTCCTTGGATTTTACCTTGGGGTGACTTGGGAATACCCAAGCTTAGGCTCTTGCCACTCCTTGTTCCATAATCCATCAAATCTTTACCCAAAACTTGAAAACTTCACAACACAAAATGTCGGTGTCAAAACCGGCGGATCTCGGGTAGGGGGTCCCGAACTGTGCGTCTAAGGCGGATGGTAACTGGAGGCAGGGGACACAATGTTTTACCCAGGTTCGAGCCCTCTTGATGGAGGTAAAACCCTACGTCCTACTTGATTAATATTGATGATATGGGTAGTACAAGAGTAGATCTACCACGAGATCGAGGAGGCTAAACCCTAGAAGCTAGCCTATGGTATGATTGTATGTTGTCCTACGGACTAAAACACTCCGGTTTATATAGACACCGGAGAGGTTAGGGTTACACAAGGTCGGTTACAAAGGAGGAGATACGCATATCCGTATTGCCTAGCTTGCCTTCCACGCCAAGTAGAGTCCCATCCGGACACAAGACGAAGTCTTCAATCCTGTATCTTCATAGTCTAACAGTCCGGCCAATGGAGATAGTCCGGCTGTCCGAAGACCCCCTAATCCAGGACTCCCATAGTAGCCCCTGAACCAGGCTTTCAGTGACGATGAGTTCGGCGCGCAGTATTGTCTTCGGCATTGCAAGGCGGGTTCCTCCTCCGAATATACCACGGAAGAATTTGAATATAAGGATAGTGTCTGACCCTGCAAAATAAGTTCCACATACCACCGTAGAGAGAATAATATTTCCACAAATCCAATTTGCTGACTTGTTTTGGCAACACGACATTATGTCACGGCCCGGTGATTATTCAAACCGTTTCCTTTAACTAGCCCCGCACATAACGCGAGGCAGTTTTTTGACACGTCTTGTCAAAGCAGAGATCATGTCCCCTTATCACGGGATTCTCATCAATACGGGTGTGGGTAACCCAACCGCACCATCGATTATGGCGCTTAGGGGATAAGTGAGTTTTACCAGGCTAGTGGGGACGCTTAGTTTCGTCCGCCCATATAAAGGGATAAGGATTCACCTTTTCATCCACGCCTTCTTCCTCCTTTGCTCATCCATTTTCGCGCACTCGAGCTCCAACACCCAAGTCCACATCCCTTCCCTCAACCTTCTCCAAACATGTCCGGAGCGGGAGGCAAATGGATGGCTTCCTCCATTACAGAGGGACATATCAAGAAGCTGCACGGAGCCGGATACTTAGCCGCGAATATCGTGCATCGGCTGCCCGCTGTGGGGCAGATCGTCCGTACCCCGGAACCTCACGAGAGGGTAGTTTTCCTCCACCATTTCCTCCGCGAACTGGGGTTTCCCCTCCATCCATTCGTACGTGGTCTCATGTTCTACTACGGGCTAGACTTTCATGATCTGGCCCCGAACTTCGTCCTCAACATTTCGGCGTTGATCGTGGTGTGTGAGGCTTTCCTCCGCATCCGGCCCCACTTCGGCCTATGGTTAAAGACCTTCAATATCAAGCCGAAGGTGGTGGGAGGCCAATAAGCAAAATGCGGCGGAGCCATGGTGGGCAAGATGCCCAACGTTATATGGCTTGAAGGCTCCTTTGTGGAGACCATAAAGGGGTGGCAATCGGCGTGGGTCTACATCACCGAACCGCACAACGCCAAATGGGCGGCGGCTCCCGAGTTTCGATCCGGATTCCATACACGGCTCACTTCCTGGAAAGAGAAGGGCTTATCGTGGGGTTCATCGGTGGAGCTGGATGGACTCCAGAAATGTATCCGGAGTATGACAAGCAAGAAGCTCAAGCTTGTCAACATAGTCCAGGTTATGCTCATCCGCCAGATCCTCCCGTGTCAACAACGGGATTTTAACTTGTGGGAGTTCGACCCGGCCCAGCACCATACTCTAAGTGAGCTCTTCGATACGACGCACAAGGATGTCTGGAAGGTGCTGTTCAAGGGCGCCGAGGTCCCTCCTTCTCTCGCCGAGGACCGTGGGCTAAGCGCAAAGCGCCTAGCGTGTTCGGTGAGTTCAATATGTCCGTAGGATATTTATTTCCCCTAGCTTAATCATGTGCGGGGTCTAATCTCCATGCCTTTGACATGAGTGGGTGGAGACGTTGGGGTAGATTAACTGTCTGGCCCCTTTGCCCGGAGACACTACGGGCGCTCTCCTGACGGAGATGCTGACTCCGGCTCCTTACAAGGTGCCGGAGAAGACCAAGAAGGCCAAGGGAACCCGAAAGAGTTCCCGATGCCAGGCATCGTCGGACTCACCGTCCGATGACTCTGTGGCGCACTCCTCCCCCGAAGACGAGGAAGAAGAAGAAGATGCTCCCCCTCCAGTTGGGGAGATAAGAAAAGGAAGGCCGCCCCAACTGGGGGGCGAAGGGTCCAAGAAGGGAAGGACTCTCCTTCCGGACAGTTCCACCACCGCCGACGAAGGCGAAGACGAGTGGTTGCCCAGGGCCAAGCCCCTGGGGAGATCGTAAGTATTCGGATACCTGAGTAACTCGTAGCATTCCTTTGTCGAACTACTTTCCCTAACGCCGAACATGATTATATAGGCCGCCGCGAACCAGCATCAATGTATCATTGGACGGCTCCCTGGGATCGTCGGACATGGATAGCGATCCACTTCCGACCGCCACCTCCCCTTGCCCTGCGGACGACGCAAAGGTATTGTCTCGAGAGGCACCGGGTTGAGGGGAGATAGTCCCGGAGGAGCCGCAAGGCGAACTTCCGGACTCCGGGAGCAGAGGGGACAAGGCCCCTGAAGGCCCCGAGTTTGGCCCTCAGCCGAACACCGCGCCGGATCCTCAAGTGGTTCTAGACTGGGCAGGCGGCCTCCTTCCAAGAGGGGCAAGACGCCTGTGCCGGTGACCTCTGTCCATCCAGAGGCGTCGGACAATCTGCTGGAAACGCTTCGTAGTGCTTCCATCAACGAGGAGCACCGTACTATTATGAGTGCGGTGGTCCAGAAGGTTCAGTCAGCCAAGAGCGGACTGACTGAAGCCTGTGCCAGCTGAGGGAGTCCTGGATTAGGGGGTCTCCAGACAGCCGGACTATCTCCATTGGCCGGACTGTTAGACTATGAAGATACAAGATTGAAGACTTCGTCTCATCTCCGGATGGGACTCTACTTGGCGTGGAAGGCAAGCTAGGCAATACGGATATGGATATCTCCTCCTTTGTAACCGACCTTGTGTAACCCTAACCCTCTCTGGTGTCTATGTAAACCGAAGGGTTTTAGTCCGTAGGACGACAACCACAACATACAATCATACCATAGGCTAGCTTCTAGGGTTTGGCCTCTCTGATCTCGTGGTAGATCTACTCTTGTACTACCCATATCATCAATATCAATCAAGCAGTACGTAGGGTTTTACCTCCATCAAGAGGGCCCAAACATGGGTAAAACATTGTGTCCCCTGCCTCCTGTTACCATCCGGCCTAGACGCACAGTTCGTGACCCCCTACCCGAGATCCACCGGTTTTGACACCGACATTGGTGCTTTCATTGAGAGTTCCTCTGTGTCGTCGCCGTTAGGCTTGATGGCTCCTACTATCATCGATAGCGATGCGGTCCAGGGTGAGACTTTTCTCCCCGGACAGATCTTCGTA
Organism: Triticum dicoccoides; assembly: GCF_002162155.2. NCBI lineage: Eukaryota > Viridiplantae > Streptophyta > Magnoliopsida > Poales > Poaceae > Triticum > Triticum dicoccoides. The sequence continues at coordinate 135,159,452 of NC_041382.1, read as the reverse complement.
TAACTGCGGGCTAATTCGCTTGGCCATCTGGAGCAGATTGAAAGCTACGCCCCTGGCCATCAGGTCAGATTTGGAAGTTTGAACTACACGGCCGACATCCGCGGAGACTTGATCTTCGACGGATTCGAGCCACAGCCGGGCGCGCTGCACTGTCACGACGAGTATGACCTAGCTCTCCCGCCGAATAGTACCCCAGAGGCCGCGCCCGCATCAGCTCCGACCCTTAGCTCGGAGCCGACTGCGCCAATCGAGGATGGGTGGTTAGACACCGCCTCAGGGGCTGCAGTCTCAATGGCGATCGAGCCGAACACCAGCCTAATCCTCTGCGCAGCCCGTGACTCCAAGGTGTCGGACTCTTTTTCGGACTCCGAACCGCCCGCGCCCCTGCCAATCGAATCCGATTGGGCGCCGATCATGGAATTCACCTCCGCGGATATCTTTTAGCACTCGCCCTTCGGCGACATTGTGAATTAACTAAGGTCTCTCTCTCTGTCAGGAGAGCCCCGGTCAGATTATGGCCAAAAGGATTGGGATGCGGACGACGAAGAAATTCGACGCCCACCCACCACCCACTTTTTAGCCACTGTCGATGATTTAACCGACGTCCTCGACTTCGACTCCGAAGACATCGATGGTATGGACGATGATGTAGGAGACGAACATGAACCAGCGCCTATAGGGCACTAGAAAGCCACCTCGTCATATGACATATACATGGTGGATACACCCAAAGAAGGCAATGGCGACGAGATAGCGGAGGATGAACACTCCAAGAAACAACCCAAGCGCCGACATCAGCGGCGCCGCTCTAAGTCCCGCCAAAGCAAAAGTGGTGATACCAGCATAGGAGATAATAACACTACGGATAGTGCCGAAGACAACAACAATCCCCTCTAGCATGATTTAGAGCAGGAGGATGGAGGAGCCAGCTCTCCTGAGAGAGCGGCAGACGAAGAGGAGGAGGATGAAAATTACATGCCCCCCTCCAAAGACGAGGCAAGCCTCAGAGACGATGAATTTGCTGTACCAGAGGATCCCGTCGAACAAGAGCGCTTCAAGCACCGGCTTATGGCCACGGCAAATAGCCTGAAGAAAAGGCAGCAGCAGCTTCAAGCTGATCAAGATCTGCTAGCTGACAGATGGACTGAAGTCCTCGCGGCCGAGGAATATAAACCCGAGCGCCCCTCCAAGAATTACCCAAAGTGCAGGTTACTACCCCGACTGGAGGAAGAAACGTATGATACGGCTGATCGGCCACCTCGTGGCCGCGATAGAGAGGCATTCCAGCCAAAAGCTCAGCCTCCACCCCGACGCCATTCAAATAAAAAGGCGTGGGGAGATACACCAGACCTGCGAGACATATTGGAGGACAAAGCAAAGCATGCAAGATCGATCTACGGATCACGACGGCGCACCACTCTGCGAGATGATAAACGTCACGCCGGATACAGTAAAAGCAAATCCGGTCGGGCTGAACACAGCGGGCAAGACCCATTTGAGCTGCGTCGTGATATAGCCCAATACAGAGGCGCCGCACACCCCTTATGCTTCACAGATGAAGTAATGGAACATCAATTCCCAGAAGGTTTCAAACCTGTAAATATTGAATCATACGGCAGCACAACAGATCCCGCAGTATGGATTGAGGATTTCCTCCTCCACATCCACATGGCCCGCAGTGATGACTTACACACGATCAAATACCTCCCACTAAAGCTCAAAGGACCAACGCGGCATTGGCTTAACAGCTTGCCAGCGGACTCCATTAGCTGTTGGGAAGATCTCGAAGCCGCATTCCTCGACAACTTTCAGGGCACTTATGTGCGACCACCAGACACCGATGACTTGAGCCACATAATTCAGCAGCCAGGAGAGTCGGCCAGGCAATTCTGGACTCGGTTCCTTACAAAGAAAAATCAAATCATCGATTGTCCGGATGCGGAAGCCTTAGCGGCTTTCAAACACAACATCCGAGACAAGTGGCTAGCCTGGCACCTTGGTCAGGAAAAGCCAAAATTTATGGCAGCTCCCACGACGTTCATGACCCGCTTTTGTGTGGGAGAAGACAGTTGGCTGGCTCGCAGTAATAACATATCAAAGAACCATGGTACCTCAGATACCAAGGACGAAAATAGCAGGTCACATCGCAACAAACATAAGCGCCGCATTAACTGCGAAAATACTGAGGATACGGGAGTCAATGACGGATTCAAAGGCTCTAAACCCGGTCAGCAGAAAAAGCCATTCAAACAAAGTACGCCGGGTCCGTCCAGCTTGGACCATATACTCGATCGCTTGTGTCAAATACACGGCACCCCAGACAAGCCAGCCAATCACACCAACAGGGACTGTTGGGTGTTCAAGCAGGCCGGCAAGTTAATTGCCGAAAACAAGGACAAGGGGCCGCATAGCGATGACGAGGAGGAGCCCCGGCAGCCGCACACTGGAGGACAGAAGAGGTTTCCCCCGCAAGTGCGGACGGTGAACATGATATACGCAACCCACATCCCCATGAGGGAGCGGAAGCATGCGCTCAGGGACGTATATGCGTTGGAGCCAGTCGCCCCAAAATTCAACCCTTGGTCCTCCTGTCCGATCACCTTCGATCGCAGGGACCATCCCACTAGTATCTGTCATGGCGGATTTGCCACACTGGTCCTAGACCCAACCATTGACGGATTCCACCTCACTCGAGTCCTTATGGATGGCGGCGGCAGCCTGAACCTGCTTTATCAGGACACAGTGTGCAAAATGGGTATAGACCCCTTAAGGATCAAACCCACAAAAACGACCTTTAAAGGCGTCATTCCAGGTGTGGAGGCCCACTGCATAGGCTCAATTACACTAGAAGTGGTCTTCGGATCCCCGGATAATTTCCAAGGCGAAGAGTTAATCTTCGATATAGTCCCGTTCCGCAGTGGTTATAACGCCCTGCTCGGGCGAACCGCATTTCCTACATTCAATGTGGTACCGCATTATGCATACCTCAAGCTCAAGATGCCAGGACCTCGTGGAGTTATTACAGTCAATCGAAACATAGAGCGCTCTCTCCAAACAGAGGAGCACACCGTGGCCCTCGCAGCAGAAGCGCAAAGCAGCCTCTCAAGGCAATCAACTAGTTCGGCGCATCAAAGCCCGGACACCTTCAAGCGCGCTCGGGGCAATCGGCAAATAGACCACCTGGCGCGATCTGAGCTCGCATAGTAATACTGCGGCCACCCCAATCCCAGCCCAACGGCAAAACTCGTGCTGCGCGTACATAATTACGCATTAAAAATACCATGGGCACAAGTGGGGAGGGGGGCACAACTGTGGCACGCCCCAAGACGCGGCCTAAACCGCACTAGGGGCTTCCCGTTTGGTTATTTTTCTTTTTTTAGGACCTTAATCTCTGGAAACACTGTCCCGCAGCACTATTGCCGAACACATGATGCAGCAACCAAGGAGGCAGACAACTACGTCATACCACGGAATTCCCAGGTGGATTACAGTAACGAGCGAAATATTCGATTTAATATCATTCCTCAGCTTGCCCTTGGAAGGGACATAGTCCTACTCTTTGCTTATCGCACTATCTGTATCACTCTGCTTTAAGGCAATTTTTTAATAAACAATGCATGACATTACGACTATTGTTGCATTCCTGTTATATATATATATATGTGTGTGTGTGTGTGTGTGTGTGTGTGTGTGTGTGTGTGTTCATTAATGACGCCTTGCAACCGTACACCTTGGTACGGCCAATACACCAGGGGCTTACGTACCCCACAATGCGGTGTGAAAAGTCCGAACACTTTCACAAGTGCGGCACCCCGAACTTATAGCACATTATATGCATCAGCTCCGAATCATGTCTTTGGTCAAATGTTGGGTTTGCCCGGCTCCTATGTTTTGGTACCTTACGTTCCGCTCTATCGGCTAAGGTAGCGCTAGGAGAACTACTGCGATTGTGCCCCAGTTTTGCTGGGTTCAGCACCTTAGTAGAGAAAGCTAAAACTGACTGTCATGATAAGGCGAGAGATTGGTCGATGTTCGGCGAGGTTTTCGAGTCCCTAAAGACTTATGCCGCTTAGAGCGAGGGGCCGACCCTGTCCGGCTTAAAGGCGTGTATCGTGCCCCAAATTCGGCCTTCCGAATACCAGGGGCTTCACCAAAATTTAAAATTATAGAATTCTATGGATAAGTGAGAGTGATAAAGCATTATTAGTCTGGTTGCCTTGTTCGCTGTGCTGAGCACCTCCCTCGAAGGACCCAAACATGGGAACAAGAGTGCTCAGGTTTATCCCGAACACCCCAGCACTCGTGGCATGGGGGCAGAAGCCGAGGACTAGCCATCTCTCAGATTGGATAAACAGCCAAACAAAAGGTAATATTTTAAATTCAAACAAGCGTTGCACAGCGCATATGAAACAAGTTTTCATAAATATAGGATACAACGAGCAAGTCTCATTCAAATATTACATCTTTTGAACACTCATCCGTGATGAGACGGGCACCTGGCAGAACACCCTCATAGTACATCTCGGGGTGGCGGTGCTCCTTGCCCTCCGGCGGCCCCTCCTTGATCAGCTTCACGGTGTCCAGCTTGACCCACTGCAATTTCACACGGGCGAAAGCCCGGTGTGCACCTTCAGTGCAGACAGATCGCTTGACGACCTCCAGCCGCGGGCAGGCATCCACAAGCCACCTCACCAGGCCGAAGAAGCTATTCGGAAGGGCGTCCCCAGGCCACAGCCGGACTATAAAGCTCCTCATGGCCAGATCGGCCGCCTTATGTAGCTCGACCATCTGCTTCAGCTGGTCGCTCATTGGCACCGGGTGTTCGGCCTCAGCATACTGAGACCAGAACAGCTTCTCAGTTGAGCTTCCATCCTTGGCCTGGTAAAATTGTGCGGCATCGGACACGCTGCGGGGCAAATCTATGAATGCTCCTAAAGACCTCCGGATTCGGGTAAGTAATCGGTAATTTACTTTTACATGCTTGCTTTGCATATAGAAAGCCTTACCCGCCGCTATCTTCTTCATCGCGTCGATCTCTTGGAGGGCCTTTTGGGCTTCGGCCTTGGCACTTTTTGCACTCTTGAGGGCCGCGGCAAGCTCGGACTCCCGCGTCTTTGAGTCAAGCTCCAACGCCTTGTGCTTCGCCACGAGAGCCTGGAGCTCTTGCTGCACCTCGCCCACCCGAGCCTTGTGCTTCTCTCGCTCGGTGCGCTCCTTGGCTGCTATATCCTTGGCCTTGGTTAGTGCTTGCTTCAGGGTCGCCACCTCGGTCGTGGCCCCTAGCAAATATACGTTGATCCTGTCATTTTGCAATCGCGTCTTCTTTTATATATACATATCTATAGACAGGGTATTACTTACCCTTGTTCTCCTCGAGCTGCCTCTTGGCAGGGCCGAGCTCTTTCCTGGACCCCTCGAGGTCCTGCTTCAGTACGACGACCTCCGCAGTCAATGCGGCGGACGCCAACAGCGAAGCCTGCATATGCATATTGACATACTTATATTAGACTCCTGTGATATTATTTGATCCTCTATTCGGCTTTTCTTTGTGAACACCGAACAAAGCATCAGGGGCTACTGTCTATGCGGTAATATTTCTACTACATTTTAAAACACTTACCTCAAAGCCTGTTAGAAGGCTGGCACATGCTTCAGTCAATCCGCTCTTGGCGGACTGAACCTTCTGGATCACTGCACTCATGATAGTGTGGTGCTCCTCATCGATGGAAGCGTTGTGAAGCACTTCCAGCAGATTGTCCGGCGCCTCTGGATGGGCAGAGGTCACTGGCACAGGCGTCTTGCCCCTCTTAGAAGGAGGCCGCCTGCCCGAGCCCGGAACCGCTGGAGGGTCCGGCGCGGTGTTCGGCTGAGGGCCGAACTCGGAGCTCTCAAGGGCCTCGTCCCCTCGGCTCCCGGAGTCCGGAAGGTCGCCTTGAGGTGCCTCCAGGACTATCTCCCCTCGATTCGGTGCCTCTTGAGACAGCACCTCAGCATCGTCAGCAGCATGAGGGGAGGGCGGTCAGGACTAGATCGCTATCCATGTCCGACGATCCCAGGGAGCCGTCCGATGATACATTGATGTTGGTTCGCGGCGGCCTGTATAATCATGTTCGGCGTTAGGGAAAGTAGTTCGACAAAGGAATGCTACGAGTTACTCTAGTATCCGAATACTTACGATCTCCCCAGGGGCTTGGCCCTGGGCAACCACTCGTCTTCGTCTTCGTCGGTGGCAGTGGAGCTGTCCGGAAGGAGAGTCCTTCCCTTCTTGAACCCTTCGGCCCCCCAGTTAGGGCGGCCTTCCTTTTCTTATCTCCCCCTATAGGAGGAGGAGCATCTTCTTCTCATTCCTCGTCTTCGGGGGAGGAGTGCGCCGCAGAGTCATCGGACGGTGAGTCCGACGACGCCTGGCGTCGGGAACTCTTTCTGGTTCCCTTGGCCTTCTTGGTCTTCTTCGGCACCGTATAAGGAGCCGGAGTCAGCATCTTCGCCAGAAGAGCGTCTGCTGGGCCTTCGGGCAAAGGAGTCGGACAATCGATCTGTCCGGCCATCTCCTGCCAGTCCTGTCAAAGGTACGGGAGTTTAGATCCCGCATGGAGTCAACCTACAAAAAATAAGTATCCTGCGAGAGGTAAAGCAGCTTACCGCTTTGGCTTGGCGCTTCGCGCTGAATCCATGATCCTCAGTAATGGGAGGGGGGACCTCGGCGCTTTTGAACAGCACCCTCCAGGCATCTTCGTGAGTTGTGTCGAAGAGCCTGTTCAGAGTTCGGTGCCGCGTCGGGTCGAACTCCCACAAGTTGAACTCCCGTTGTTGGCACGAAAGAATCCGGCGGTGGAGCATGACCTGGACCACGTTGACAAGTTTGAGCTTCTTGTTCACCATGTTTTGAATACATGTTTGGAGTCCGGTCAGCTCTTCCGAACTACCCCAGGACAGGCCCTTCTCTTTCTAGGAGGTGAGCCGCGTGGGGATGCCAGATCGGAACTCGAGGGCCGCTGCCCATACAGGGTCGTGCGGCTCGGTGATGTAGAACCACCCTGATTGCCACCCCTTTATGGTTTCCATAAAGGAGCCCTCGAGCCATGTTACGTTGGGCATCTTGCCCACCATGGCTTCTCCGCACTCCGCCTGGCGGCCGCCCACCACCTTCGGCTTGACATTGAAGGTCTTCAACCATAAGCCAAAGTGGGGCTTGATGTGGAGGAAGGCCTCGCACACGATGATAAACGCCAAGATGTTGAGGATGAAGTTCGGGGCCAGATCATGGAAATCCAGGCCATAATAGAACATGAGCCCCCGGACGAACGGATGGAGAGGGAATCCTAGTCCACGGAGGAAATGGGTGAGGAATACTACCCTCTCATGGGGCCTGGGGTGGGGATGAGCTGCCCCTCATCTGGGAGCCGATGCGCGATGTCGTCGGGCAGGTATCCGGCTCTCCTCAGTTTCTTGATGTCTCCCTCTGTGACGGAGGAGACCATCCACCTGCCTCTCGCTCCGGACATGGTTGGAGAAGGTTGACGTGGGAAGTGTGGACTTGGGCGCTAGAGCTCGAGTGTGCGAAAACGGATGAGCAAATGAGGAAGAAGGCGTGGATAGAAAGGTGAATCCTTATCCCTTTATATGGGCAGATGAAGCTAAGCGTCCCCACTTGCCTGGTAAAACTCGCTTATCCCCCAAGCGCCGTAATTGATGGCGCGGTTGGGTTACCCACGCCCGTATTGATGAGAATCCCGTAATAAGGGGACATGATCTCTGCTTTGACAAGTAGTGTCGAAAAACTGCATCGCGTTATGTGCGGGGCTGGTTAAAGGGAACAGTTTGAATAATCACCGGCCATGACATAACATCATAACTGTCAAGACAAGTCGGCAAATTAGAATTGCGAAAATATTATTCTCTCTACGGTGGTATGTGGAACTTATTTTGCAGGGTCGGACACTATCCTCATTTTCAAATTCTTCTGTGATGTATTCGGAGAAGGAACCCGCCTTGCAATGCCGAAGACAATACTGCGCGCCGGACTCATCGTCATTGAAGCCTGGTTCAGGGGCTACTGAGGGAGTCCTGGATTAGGGGGTCTCCGGACAGCCGGACTATCTCCATTGGCCGGACTGTTAGACTATGGAGATACAAGATTGAAGACTTCGTCTCGTGTCCGGATGGGACTCTACTTGGCGTGGAAGGCAAGCTAGGCAATACGGATATGGATATCTCCTCCTTTGTAACCGACCTTGTGTAACCCTAACCCTCTCCGGTGTCTATATAAACCGAAGGGTTTTAGTCCATAGGACGACAACCACAACATACAATCATGCCATAGGCTAGCTTATAGGGTTTGGCCTCTCTGATCTCGTGGTAGATCTACTCTTGTACTACCCATATCATCAATACCAATCAAGCAGGATGTAGGGTTTTACCTCCATCAAGAGGGCCCGAACCTGGGTAAAACATTGTGTCCCCTGCCTCCTGTTACCATCCGGCCTAGACGCACAGTTCGGGACCCCCTACCCGAGATCCGCCGGTTTTGACATCGACACCAGCCTTCTAACGGGCTTTGAGGTAAGTGTTTAAAATATAGGAAAAATATTACCGCATAGATAGTAGCCCCTGATGCTCTGTTCGGTGTTCACAAAGAAAAGCCGAACAGAGGATCAAATAATATCGCAGGAGTCTAATATAAGTATGTCAATGTGCGTATGCAGGCTTCGCTGCTGGCCTCAGCCGTACTGACTGAGGAGGTCGCCACACTGAAGCAGGACCTCAAGGGGTCCAAAGAAAGATCTCGGCCTTGCCAAGAGGAAGCTCGAGGAGAACAAGGGTAAGTAATACCCTGTCTATAGATATGTATATATAAAACAAGATGCGATTACAAAATGACAGGATCATTGTATATTTGCTAGGGGCCACGACCGAAGTGGCGACCCTAAAGCAAGCGCTGTCCAAGGCCGAAGATAAAGCGGCCAAGGAGCGCATCAAGCGGGAAAAGCAAGAGGCATGGGTGGGCGAGGTGCAGCAAGAGCTCCAGGCTCTCGTGTCGAAGCATGAGGCGTTGGAGCGTGACTCGAAGACGCGAGAGTCCGAGCTTGCCGCTGCCCGTGAAAATGCCAAGAGTGCCAAGGCCGAAGCACAGAAGGCCCTCCAGGAGATTGATGCGATGAGGAAGATAGCGGTGGGTAAGGCATTCTATACGCAAAGCAAGCATGTGAAAGTAAATTACCGATTACTAACCCGAATTCAGAGCTCTCCAGGAGCATTCGCAGATTTGCCCCGCAGCGTGTCGGATGCCGCACAGTTTTACCAGACCGAGGAGGGAATCTCAACGGAGAAGCTGTTCTGGTCTCAGTATACTGGGACCGAACACCCGATGCCTCTGAGCGACCAGCTAAAGCAGCTGGTCGAGCTGCACAAGGCGGCCGAACAGGCCATGAAGGGCCTTATAGTCCGGTTGTGGCCTGGCGACGCTCTTTTGAACAGCTACTTCAGCCTGGTGAGGCGGCTTGTGGATGCCTGCCCACGACTGGAGGTCGTCAAGCGGTCTGTCTGCATCGAAGGTGCACGCCGGGCTTTCGCCCGTGTGAAGGTGTAGTGGGTCAAGCTAGATGCCGTGAAGCTGATCAAGGAAGGGCCGTCGCAGGGCAAGGAGCATCGCACCCCCGAAATTTATTATGAGGGTGTCCTGAAGGGTGCCCGTCTTATAGCGGACGAATGTTCAAAGGATGTAATATTTGAGTAAACTTGCTCGTGTGATCATGTATGATGAAAACTTGTTTCATATGCGCTATGCAACGCTTGTGTGAATTTAAAATATTACCTTCTGTTTGGCTGTTTATCCAATCTGAGAGATGGCTAGTCCTCGGCTTCTGCCCCCATGCCACGAGTGCCGGGGTGTTCGGGATAAACCTGGGCACTCTTGTTCCCATGTTTGGGTCCTTCGAGGGAGGTGCTCAGCACAACGAACAAGGCAACCGGACTAATAATGCTTTATCACTCTCACTTAGCCATAGAATTCTATAATTTTAAATTTCGGCGAAGCCCCTGGTATTCGGAAGGCCGAATTCGGGGTGCGATACACGCCTTTAAGCCGGACAGGGCCGGCCCCTCTCTCTAAGTGGCATAAGTCTTTAGGGACTCGAAAACCTCGCCGAACAGCGACCAGTCTCTCGCCTTATCATGACAATCAGTTTTAACTTTCTCTACTGAGGTGCTTAGCCCAGCAGAACCGGGGCACAATCGCAGTAGTTCTCCTAGTGCTACCTCAGCCGATAGAGCGGAACGTAAGGTACCAAAACATAGGAGCCGAGCAAACCCAACATTTGACCAAAGACATGATTCGGAGCTGATGCATATAATGCTATAAGTTCGGGGTGCCGCACTTGTGGAAGTGTTCGGACTTTTCACACCATATTGTGGGGTATGTAAGCCCCTGGTGTATTGGCCATACCAAAGTGTACGGTTGCAAGGCGTCATTAATGAACACATATATGTATAACAAGAATGCAATAATAGTCGTAATGTTATGCATTGTTTATTCAAAAAGGTGCGTTTAAAGCAGAATGATACAGATGGTGCGATAAGCAAAGAGTAGGACTATGGCCCTTCCAAGGGCAAGCTGAGGAATAGTATTAAATCAAATATTTCGCTCGTTATTGTAATCCACCTGGGAATTCCATGGTGTGACGTAGCTTTCTGCCTCCTTGGTTGCTGCATCATGTGTTCGGCAATAGTGCTGCCGGCAGGGTTTCCAGAGATTAAGGTCCTGAAAAAGAGAAAAATAACCAAACGGGAAGCCCCTAGTGCGGTTTAAGCCGCGTCTTAGGGCGTGCCGCAGTTGTGCCCCCCTCCCCACCTGTGCCCATGGTATTTTTAATGCGTAATTGTGTATGCGTGGCACGAGTTTCACCGTTTGGCTGGGACTGGGGTGGGGGCCGCATTGCTACGCGAGCTCAGATCGCGCCAGGCGGTCTAGTTGTCGATTGCTCCGAGCGCACTGGAAGGTGTCCGGGTCTTGAAACGCCGAACTGGTGGATTGCCTTAAGAGGCTGCTTTGCACTTCTGCTGCGAGGGGCGCGGTGTGCTCCTCCATTCGGAGAGAGCGCTATGTGTTTCCATTGACTGTAATAACCCCGCGAGGTCCTGGCATCTTGAGCTTGAGGTATGCATAATGCAGTACGCATTGAATCTCGCAAATGCGGTTTGCTCGAGCAGTGAATGATAACCACAGCGGAACGGGACTATATCGAAGATTAACTCTTCGCTTCAGAAGTTGTCTGGGGATCTGAAGACCACTTCCAGTGTAATTGATCCTGTGCAATGGGCCTCTATGCCTGGAATGACGCCCTTAAAGGTCGTTTTTGTGGGTTTGATCCTTGAGGGGTCTATACCCATTTTGCGCACTGTGTCCTGATAAAGCAGGTTCAGGCTGCTGCTGCCATCCATAAGGACTCGAGTGAGGTGAAATCCGTCAACGATTGGGTCCAGAACCAGTGCGGCGAATCCACCCTGGCGGATACTAGTGGGATGGTCCCTGTGATCGAAAGTGATCGGATAGGAGGACCATGGGTTGAACTTTGGGGCGACTGGCTCCAACGCATATACATCCCTGAGTGCACGCTTCTGCTCCCTCTTGGGGATGTGGGTTGCGTATATCATGTTCACCGTCCGCACTTGTGGGGGAAACCTCTTCTGTCGTCCGGTGTGTGGCTGCCGGGGCTCCTCCTTGTCATTGCTATGTGGCCCCTTGTCCTGGTTATCGACAATTAATTTGCCGGCCTGCTTGAACACCCAACAATCCCTTTTGGTGTGATTGGCTGGCATTTCTGGGGTGTCGTGTATTTGACACGAGCGATCGAGTATACGGTCCAAGCTGGACGGACCCGGCGTACTTTGTTTGAATGGCTTTTTCCGCTGACCGGGTTTAGAGCCTTTGAATCTGGCATTGACTGTCATATCCTCGGTATTATCGCTGTTAATGCGGCGCTTATGTTTGTTGCGACGTGGCCTGCTATTGCCGTCCTTGGTATCCGAAGTACCATGGTTCTTTGATATGTTATTACTGCGAGCTAGCCAGCTGTCTTCTCCCGCACAAAAGCGGGTCATGAGTGTCGTGAGGGCTGCCATAGATTTCGGCTTTTCCTGACCAAGGTGCCGGGCTATCCATTCGTCGCGGATGTTGTGTTTGAAAGCCGCTAGGGCCTCTGCATCTAGACAGTCGATGATTTGATTTTTCTTTGTTAGGAACCGAGTCCAGAATTGCCTGGCCGATTCTTCTGGCTGCTGAATTATGTGGCTCAAGTCATCGGCATCTGGTGGCCACACATAAGTGCCCTGAAAGTTGTCGAGGAATGCGGCTTCCAGATCTTCCCAACAGCTAATGGACTCTGCTGGCAAGCTGTTAAGCCAATGTCGCGCTGGTCCCTTGAGCTTTAGTGGGAGGTATTTGATGGCGTGTAAGTCATCACCGCGGGCCATGTGGATGTGGAGGAGGAAATCCTCGATCCATACCGCGGGATTTGTTGTGCCGTCGTATGATTCAATATTTACAGGTTTGAAACCTTCTGGGATTTGATGATCCATTACTTCGTCTGTGAAGCATAAGGGGGGTGTGGCGCCTCTGTATTGGGCTATATCGCGACGCGGCTCGAATGGGTCTTGCCCGCTGTGTTCGGCCCGGCCGGATTTACTTTTACTGTATCCGGCGTGACGTTTATCATCTCACATAGTGGCGCGCCCTCGTGATCCGTAGATCGATCTTGCATGCTTTGCTTTGTCCTCCAATATGTCTCGCAGGTCTGACGTATCTCCCCATGCCTTTTTATTTGAATGGCATCGGGGTGTAGGCTGAGTTTTTGGCTGGAATGCCTCTCTATCGCGGCCACGAGGTGGCCGATCAGCCGCCCCATACGCTTGTTCCTCCAGTCGGGGTAGCAACCTGCATTTTGGGTAACTCTTGGAGGGCGCTCGAGTTTATATTCCTCGGCCGTGAGGACTTCAGTCCATCTGTCAGCTAGCAGATCTTCATCAGCTTGAAGCTGCTGCTGCTTTTTCTTAAGGCTATTTGTCGTGGCTATAAGACGGTGTTTGAAGCGCTCTTGTTCGACGGGATCCTCTGGCACGGCGAATTCGTCGTCGCCGAGGCTTGCCTCGTCTTCTGAGGGGGGCATGTAATTATCATTCTCCGCCTCTCCATCTGCCGCTCTCTCAGGAGGGCTGGCTCCTCCATCCTCCTGCTCTAAATCTTGCTGGAGGGGATTGTTGTTATCTTTGGCACTATCCGGAGTGTTATTATCTCCTGTGCCGGTATCACCACTTTTTCTTTGGCGGGACTTAGAGCGGCGCCGCTGACGTCAGCGCTTGGGTTGCTTCTTGGAGGGGTCATCCTCCGCTATCTCGTCACCATTGCCTTCTTTGGGTGTATCCACCATGTATATATCATATGATGAGGTGGCTGTCCAGTGCCCTATGGGCAGTGGTTCCTCTTCGTCTCCCACATCATCGTCCATACCGTCGATGTCTTCGGAGTCGAAGTCGAGCATGTCGGTTAAATCATCGACAGTGGCTACTAAGTAGGTGGTGGGTGGGCCGCGAATTTCTTCGTCGTCCGCATCCCAGTCCTGCCGGACATAGTTTGGCCAGGATCCTCCTGACAAGGAGAGAGACCTTAATGAGTTCATTATGTCGCGAAAGGGAGAGTTCTGAAAAATATCCGCGGAGGTAAACTCCATGATCGGCGCCCAATCGGATTCAATAGGAACGGGCGCAAGCGGCTCGAAGTCCGTGGCCGGAGAAGGATCCGGCAGTTTAACAACACGGCTCTCGTGCAAGGTAAGGTCGATGTTTGGCTCGATCGCCGCTGAGGGTAAGGTCTCCATGGCGGGGTCCATCCACCCGTCCATGGACGGCGCAACTGGCTCCGAATTGAGGGTCGGAGCGGCTGCCTGTGCGATCTCCTGAACAATGTCTGATGGTAGAGCTAAATCGTACTCATCGTGACCGCGTGACGCACAAGGCAGAGGCTCGAATCCGTCGAAGATCAAGTCTCCATGGATATCGGCCGTGTAGTTTAAGCTTCCAAACCTGACCTGGTGGCCAGGGGCGTAACTTTCAATCTGCTCCAGATGGCCAAGCGAATTGGCCCGCAGTGCAAAGCCGCCGGACACGAAGATCTGTCCGGGGAGAAAAGTCTCACCCTGGACTGCATCGCTATCGATGATAGTAGGAGCCATCAAGCCTAACAGTGATGACACAGAGGAACTCTCAATGAAAGCAACAATGTCGGTGTCAAAACCGGCGGATCTCGGGTAGGGGGTCCCGAACTGTGCGTCTAAGGCGGATGGTAACAGGAGGCAGGGGACACAATGTTTTACCCAGATTCGGGCCCTCTTGATGGAGGTAAAACCCTACGTCCTGCTTGATTAATATTGATGATATGGGTATTACAAGAGTAGATCTACCACAAGGTCGGAGAGGCTAAACCCTAGAAGCTAGCCTATGGTATGATTGTATGTTGTCCTACAGACTAAAACCCTCCGGTTTATATAGACACCGGAGAGGATAGGGTTACACAAGGTCGGTTACAAAGGAGGAGATACACATATCTGTATTGCCTAGCTTGCCTTCCACGCCAAGTAGAGTCCCATCCAGACACGAGACGAAGTCTTAAATCCTGTATCTTCATAGTCTAACAGTCCGGCCAATGGAGATAGTCCGGCTGTCCGGAGACCCCCTAATCCAGGACTCCCACACAAAACTTAAACAGAAAATCTCATGAGCTCCATTAGTATAAGAAAACAAACCACCACTTAAGGTACTGTGATGAACTCGTTATTTATTTGTATTGGTGTTAAACCTACTGTATTCCAACTTCTCTATGGTGCATACCCTCCGATACTAGCCATAGATGCATCAAAATAAGCAAAACAACACACGAAAAAACAGAATCTATCAAAAACAGAACAGTCTGTAGTAATCTGTAGGTTTCGAATACTTCTGTAACCCCAAAAATTCTTAAATAAATTGGTAGACGTGACGAATTTGTCTATTAATCATCTGCAAAAAGAATCAACCTAATCGCACTCTCCAGTAAAACATGGCAGCAAATCTCGTGAGCGCTAAAGTTTCTGTTTTTTACAGCAAGATCGCTAAAACTTCCCCCAAGTCTTCCCAAAGGTTCTACTTAGCACAAACACTAATTAAAAGCATAAAACCACATATAAACAGAGGCTATATGAATTATTTATTACTAAACAGAACCAAAAAGCAATAAACAAAAATAAAATTGGGTTGCCTCTCCAACAAGCGCTATCGTTTAACGCCCCTAACTAGGCATTGATAATTTTGACAATGCTCACATGAAAGACAAGAATTGAAGCACAAAAGGAGAATCATAAAGCATGTGACAAACTAATATAAGTCTAACATGCTTCTTATGCATAGGCACCTTAAAGGCAAATAAATTATCATAGCAAGCAAAACTAGCATATGCAAGGAAGCGGAAAGAAACAATAGCAATCTCAACATAACGAGAGGTAATTTAGTAACATGAAAATTTCTACAATCATATTTTCCTCTCTCATAATAATTACATGTGGGATCATAAGCAAACTCAACAAAATAGCTATCACATAAAATATTTTCAACACAATCCACATGCATGCAAAGTTGACACTCTTCCAAAATAGTGGGATTAACATTAACTAAAGTCATGACCTCTCCAAACCCACTTTGATCAAAAACTTCATAAGATTGAACATTCTCCAAATATGTGGGATCTAAAGTTGACACTCTTCCAAACCCACTTTCAATATTATTGCAAACACCATTATATTCTCATGTTCATCATGGGGCTTAAATAAATTTTCAAGATCAAAAGAAGTATCACCCCAATCATGATCATTGCAACAAATAGTAGTCATAGCAAAACTAGCATCCCCAAGCTTGAGGTTTTGCATATCATTGACACAATTGACATTAAGAGAATTTATGATAACATCATTGCAATCATGCTTTTCATCAAAGGAACTATCAAGTATGGGTGCAATAGCAACGATCTCATGTTTAACATAAGGAACTATAGCAAACTCATCTTCATAAATATTGGCATCATGGCCACAAGAATAGCAAGCATCTTGTTCATCAAGGGATATTTTAATCAAATCATCGGAATCATAATTATCTATAGATTCATGCATATCATTATTTTCTTTCGAAGCAACAGTCATTTTTTCAATAAATTCTTTGACATGGACATTATGAGCATAGTTTTCATGGCAATATTTAAGTATGTCAACATTTTCAGATTCGTAGAGAGTAATATCATACTTTTCAATCAAAGAAGCAACTTCATAAGCACCCTTAAAAGCAACAAATTCTTCAATTTGTTCGATATCATAGTAACTATAAACACCCTTCGCATAAGAAGATAAGATTTCATTATCATTAAACTCACATAGGTAGGGGAGGTGTATTTTAGGGTTCTTAGAGCAACAAGTAAGATCACAAATTTCACAAAGATTCCAAGCATAACATAGCAATTTGTTTATTTGATCCTATAAGAGTCTCCCTTCTTCGGACAAATGATGACGCACAAAATGAGCATGCTCATCTAAAGATTTCCTATCAACTAGGCTAGTTGGGGTTTCAGCACGAGCGCATAATGATCGAAAATGATCCAAGTAGAACACTTTAAGTGGATCCATATCAATGGATTTTAGCAAGCAAAGATGCAAGCAAATAGAAGGCACATGGAAACACAAACAAAAATACATACGGGAAAAGGGCAAACGGAAAAGAGGGCGAATAAAACGACAAGGGTGAAGTGGGGGAGAGGAAAACGAGAGGCAAATGGCAAATAATGTAATGTGAGGGATAAGATTTTGTGATGGGTACTTGGTATGTCTTGACTTGTGCGTAGATCTCCCCGACAACGGCGCCAGAAATCCTTCTTGCTACCTCTTGAGCATGTGTTGGTTTTTCCCTTGAAGAGGAAAGGGTGATGCAGCAAAGTAGCGTAAGTATTTCACTTAGTTTTTTAGAACCAAGGTATCAATCTAGTAGGAGGCCACACGCAAATCCCTCGTACCTACACAAAGAAATAAGAACCTTGCAACCAATGCGATAAAGGGGTTGTCAATCCCTTCACGGCCACTTGCAAAAGTGAGATCTTGTAGAGATGATAAGATAATATTTTTGGTATTTTTATGATAAAGATTAAAAGTAAAGATTGCAAAATAAACGTGCCAGAAATAACTTGTTGACGGGAGATTAATATAATGGAGAATAGACCCGGGGGCCATAGGTTTCACTAGTGGCTTCTCTCAAGATAGCATAAGTATTACGGTGGGTGAACAAATTATTGTCGAGCAATTGATAGAAAAGTGAATAATTATGAGAATATCTAGGCATGATCATGTATATAGGCATCACGTCCATGACAAGTAGACCGACTCCTGCCTGCATCTACTACTATTACTCCACACATCGACCGCAATCCAGCATGCATCTAGAGTATTAAGTTCATAAGAATAGAGTAACGCATTAGGTAAGATGACATGATGTAGAGGGATAAACTCAAGAAATATGAAATAAACCCCATCTTTTTATCCTCAATGGCAACAATACAATACGTGCCTTGTTGCCTCTGCTGTCACTAGAAAAGGACACCGCAAGATTGAACCCAAAGCTAAGCACTTCTCCCATTGCAAGAAAGATCAATCTAGTAGGCCAAACCAAATTGATAATTCGAAGAGACTTGCAAAGATAACAAATCATACATAAAATAATTCAGAGGAGATTCAAATATTGTTCATAGATAATCTTGATCATAAACCCACAATTCATCGGATCTCGACAAACACAACGCAAAAAGAGTTACATCGAATAGATCTCCAAGAAGGTCAAGGAGAACTTTGTATTGAGATCCAAAGAGAGAGAAGAAGCCATCTAGCTAATAACTATGGACCCGAAGGTCTGAGGTAAACTACTCACACATCATCGGAAGGGCCATGGAGTTGATGTAGAGGCCCTCCGTGATCGATTCCCCCTCCGGCGGAGCTCCGGAAAAGGCCCCAAGATGGGATCTCTTGGGTACAAAAGGTTGCGGCGGTGGAAATAGGGTTTCGTGGTGCTCCTGGATGTTTTCAGGGTATATGACTATATATAGGCGAACGAAGTGGGCCAGGAGAGCCATTAGGGGCCCACGAGGGTGGGGGCACGCCCAGGCGGGCAGGCGCGCCTCCCTGCCTCGTGGCCTCCTCGGTTGTTTCTTAACGTCCACTCCAAGTCCTTTGGATCACGTTTGTTCCAAAAATCATGCTCCCGAAGGTTTCATTCCGTTTGGACTCCGTTTGATATTCATTTTCTGCGAAACACTGAAATAGGCAAAAAAAATAGCAATTTGCACTGGGCCTTGGGTTAATAGGTTAGTCCCAAAAATAATATAAAAGTGTATAATAAAGCCCATTAAACATCCAAAACAGAATATATAATAGCATGGAACAATCAAAAATTATAGATACGTTGGAGACGTATCAATAGTCTTCCCAACACTCAACTCTCTCACACAAATTTGGATATGGTGGAAAGATGATTTGAGTGGAAAGCAACTTGGGGAAGGCTAGAGATCAAGATTCTTGTGGTTGGATTGGAATATCTTGGTCTCAACACATAAGTAGGTGGTTCTCTCTCAGAAAAAGAATGTTGGAAGTGTAGGCACATTCTGATGGCTCTCTCCACGAATGGAGGATGGGTGGAGGGGTATATATAGCCTCCACACAAAATCTAACCGTTACACACAATTACCAAACTCGATGGGACCGAATAGTGAAACTCGGTTAGACCGATTTTGTTCAAAATGTGAACGTTAGGCTTTTCGGTGGGACCGATGTAACGCCCTCGATGTGGCTATATCTCCTACGTGTCGAGGCACGGCTTAGAGGCATAACCGCATTGAAAGCAATGTCGCAAGTTAGGAAATCTTCACAACATCCCATGTAATATAGATAATAAAAGGGGAGATACATAGTTGGCTTACACTCGCCATGTCAATCAAAGTACATAAATAGCATTACATCATCCAATCACTCATGGCCCGGCTACGGTGCCAAAATAAAAGATCAACCCAACATGCGACACGGTCCCGATCGCCCCAACTAGGCACCACTACTGATCATCAGGGAAAGACACATAGTAACGGCGTGAGTCCTCGTCGAACTCCCACTTGAGCTCAAGCGCGTCATCTGGAATGGAGTCATCAGGCCCTGCATCTGGTTTGGAAGTAATCTGTGAGCCACGGGGACTCAGCAATCTCGCACCCTCGCGATCAAGACTATTTAAGCTTATAGGTAAGGCAAGGTAAATATGTGGAGCTGCAGCAAGCAACTAGCATATAAGGTGGCTAACCTGTTCGCAAAAGAGAGCGAGAAGAGAAGGCAAAGCGCGAACAAAATAACTAGAGAACAACCTGCGGCAAGCATGACTCCAACACCGTGTTCACTTCCTGGACTCCGCCGAGAAGAGACCATCACGGTAACTCACACAGTTGATTCATTTTAATTAAGTTAAGGTTCAAGTTATCTACAACCGGACATTAACAAATTCCCATCTGCCCATAACTGCGGGCACGGCTTTTGAAAGTTCAAATCCCTGTAGGGGAGTCCCAACTTAGCCCATGACAAGCTCTCACGGTCAACGAAGGAATAGACCTTCTCCCGAGACATTCCGATCAGACTCGGTATCCCGGTTCTACAAGACACTTCGACAAGTTAAAACAAATCCAGCAACACCGCCCGAATGTGCCGACAAATCCCGATAGGAGCTGCACATATATTGTTCTCAGGGCACACTCAAATGAGCTCTCCATACAACTAAAACCAAACCTCAAGTTTCCCCGAGGGGGCGCTGCACAGGACTCTAGTTCGGACCAACACTCAGAGGAGCACTGGCCCGGGGGGGTTTAAATAAGATGACCCTCGGGCTCCGGAAACCCAAGGGAAAAAGAGGCTAGGAGGCAAATGGTAAAACCAAGGTTGGGCATTGCTAGAAAAGCTTTATTCAAGGCGAACTATCAAGGGGTTCCCATTATCACCCAACCGCGTAAGGAATGCAAAATCCGGGAACATAACACCGATATGACGGAAACTAGGGCGGCAAGAGTGGAACAAGACACTAGGCAAAAGGCCGAGCCTTCCACCCTTTACCAAGTATATAGATGCATTAAGATAACAAGATAATATAATGATATCCCAACAAATAAATAATGTTCCAACAAGGAACGGTCTCCAATCTTCACCTGCAACTAGCAACGCTATAAGAGGGGCTGAGCAAAGCGGTAACATAGCCAATCAACGGTTTGCTAGGACATGGTGGGTTAGAGGTTTGACATGGCAATTTGGGAGGCATGATAAGCAAGTGGCAGGCATCGTAGCATAGGCATAGCAAAAGAGCGAGCATCTAGCAAAGCAAAGATAGTAGTGATTTCGAGGGTATGATCATCTTGCCTGCAAAGTTGTCAGAGTTGACCGGATCCTCAAAAGCAAACTCAACGGGCTCCTCGTTAGCGAACTTGTCTCCTGGCTCTACCCAAACAAGACAAACAAGCAAACGGAACACAATCAACCACGTGCAAAGCTCAAACAACATGATGCAAACATGGCATGCTATGCGGGATGCGATATGTGATGCATATGCAAGATTTGGCAAGGAATGAATGAACCTGGCCTCAACTTGGAAATCCAAGTGTGCCACTGGAAAGGTGAGATGATTTCGCTTGAAAACGATATAAAGAACGCCAGAATCGGAGTCACAGTTTGGAAATGGCAAACAATTCAAATAAGACAACGGTCTGCGATATACAGCAAGTAGCCATCTAAATGCAACAAGATGAACATGCTACAGCACCCAAAAATGGCAACAAAATACATGGAAGGGATCCATTCATGATGCTTGACAAAAGATGAACACTGAGCTACGGCCAATTCATCCATTAACAGGTTCAAAAAAGCATGGCAAAAATGCAAAAGATAACAGGTTTCAGACTTGGTGAAATTAACACAAGTCTGGAATTTAACATCAGGAAGCACACTTTGGAGCATGAAAACTATATGCTATAGGGCCTGAACATGGCAAAGTAAAGCATGGCATGGAGCTACTCAAAGAGCTTAACAAAAGTACCTTAGTGGTCTTGAGCCAAAAGGGATCAGAAAATACATTTGCAAGCATGTGAACATGGTAAAAACATAATCAGATCACAGACTTAGTGAAAAACTGGAGCATGCAAATCAGATATCAAGTAGGCATGTTTACGAGCTCGATGCACTCACTACAGAGCAAGTCATGACAATCTAAGCATACACCCATCAAGAATAGACATTATACAAGCTAGACATGGCAAGAACAATAACATAGCATGCACGGATCAACTACAACATCCTCGGCAAAATCGCTAACAAGTAGACAATCTGCCCAGATTCACGAAATAGCAAAAGTAGAGCTCGATTGACTCAAGCTAGGGTGCTCCATAGTTGCAAACAAAGACATGGATGGATAGAGAACTACAGGATTAACAAATCATCCTTACTGATCATCCTCAAAAGAGACACGGATTACTAGGAAACAACATGAACATATGACATATTGAAATAAACAGATCAAGGACTTAGTGGAATTGCTAAGTCCCTGAAATCAACATTAGCGAATGCACCACTTTGCAAGCTTGTGCTAGTCACACACACATCAAAAAAATACATGGGTTGTACCTCTGGAAAGATGGCAAAGCATATAACAAAACTCATGTAGAGCTCAGGGGCATATCATGCACACATTAATCAAGGCAAAAATGACAAATATCTAATTGGAGCAGCAGATCTGACAATTATCTCAAATGGCATTCTTCCAATAGCATTTTGGGCATCAAGAAGAACTCAAATGAAAATGATGCAATGAGATGAAATGATGTGCTCTCTGAGATGAACATTTTGATATGCTATATGCCCAAAACGGAGCTACGGATGCGGAGTTACGATGCAACAAACATAGCAAAATAATTAGGGTTAGGGACGAAAAAGTCAACCCCGAGATTTCGGATCTCAGATCCAGATCGGGGCCTCGCCGGAGTTACTGTTCAAGCATGGAAGTTGAGGACGCCGGGGAACTTCGAGCTCGCAGGAGACGAAGCAGGCCGGCCGGAGAGGGACTTGGGGCGTCGGATCCGGTGGAGACGGCCGCAGGCACCGGAGTAGCGGTGAGGGGCGCCGGCGATGGTCGAGGTGGCGGACGGCGAGTGGCTCCGGTGGCTCGGGGGCCAGGTCGCCGGAGCAGCGCCGCGCCGATGGCGAAGCTCGCCGGCGTGGGGAGGAGAGGCGCTGGCCTCAGGCGGAGGAGAGGCGATGGCCTCGGGCCCGGTCGGCGACGGGAGGGCCGGCCACGGGCCTTGCGGGCCCGCGCGGTGCGGCAATGTGGGCACGGGCAGCGGCCAACGGGAGGAGGACACGTGGCAGCGGCGGGGTAAGTCAGACGTTCTCCAGCGGCGGAGTTGTGTCCGGCGGTGCGCGAGGATGATTTTCTAGGGTTTGGAAGGAGGGGATCCGGAATTTTCGAGGAGGGGTCTATATATAGAGGTAGACGGAGCTAGGAGTGTCTAAATGAGGTGTGGTTTTCGGCCACGCGATCGTGATCGAACGCTCTAGATGATGGAGAGAGTTTTCGTGGGTTTTGGACCAAATTGGAAGGGTGTTGGGCTGCAACACACACGAGGCCTTTTCGGTCCCTCGGTTAACCGTTGGAGCATCAAATGAAGTCCAAATGGTACGAAACTTGACAGGCGGTCTACCGGTAGTAAACCAAGGCCGCTTGGCAAGTCTCGGTCCAATCCGGAAATGTTTAATCCCCACACACGAAAGAAAGGTAGAAATGACCACCGGAGGAGAACGGAGTGCCGGAATGCAAAACGGACAACGGGGAAAATGCTCGGATGCATGAGACGAACACGTTTGCAAATGCAATGCACATGATGACATGATATGAGATGCATGACATGACGACAACACACGGAGACAAAAACCCGAACCCAAGAAAACAAAATAACTTAACGCCGGAAACGGCAAGAGTTGGATTACATATTGGGTAAATTACATCCGGGGTGTTACAACCGACATGTCAACTCGATTTGACCGATTGTGTAGCGTTAGGGCATAACGTAATCTCGGTGAGACCGATCACATGAACTCGATGAGACCGATTTCTGTAATAGGAAAACAGAGAGTTGGTCAGGCAAACTCGGTGGGACCGATCGCTCATTTCGGTGAGACCGAAACATTACGAAAAGGAAACAGAGAGTTTGCATTGCGAACTCAGTGGGACCGATCGCTCATCTTGGTCGGAACGAAACCTTACGAAGGGAAACATAGAGTTTGCAATCCCATCTCGGTGAGACCGAGATCCCTATCGATGAGACCGAACTGATTAGGGTTTCTAGCTATGGCTATGTCAAATGAACTCAATGGCGCCGGATACATCAAATCGGTGGGGCCGGGTTTGACTTTTGGTTTCGAACATATGTCGATATGAGAAAGTGGTTGAGGGCTTTTGGAGCATATCACTAAGCATTTTGAGCAAGCAAGCCATTAAGCAACACCTCATCCCCTTTTAATAGTATTGGCTTTTCCTATGCACTCAATGTGATCTTGGATCACTAAAATGAAAATGTAGAGTCTTGAGCTTGAGCCAATATGTGTCCTTAGAATTTTGAGGGGTCCACATCTCTAGTCCATGCCATGCCAATCATTGAACTTTCTGAAAAGATTATCTTGAATGGATATTAGCTCAATGAGCTATATGTTGTTAATAATTACCGAAACCACACAGGGATTAGTTGCACTTTCAAACTCTTATATAAAGCAAAGCGCTCCCGAGGACACATGGGAATTACTGTCAAGCTAGTTTTCATCATGCTCATATGATTCGCGTTCGTTACTTTGATAATTTGATATGTGGGTGGACCGGTGCTTGGGTGCTGCCCTTCCTTGGACAAGCCTCCCACTTATGATTAACCCCTCTCGCAAGCATTTGCAACTACGAAAGAAGTATTAAGGTAACCTAACCATAGCATGAAACATATGGATCCAAATCATCACCTTATGAAGCAACGCGTAAACTAGGGTTTAAGCTTCTGTCACTCTAGCAACCCTTCATCTACTTATTACTTCCCAATGTCTTCCCCTAGGCCCAAATAATGGTGAAATGTCATGTAGTCGACATTCACATAACACCACTAGAGGAAAGACAACACACATCTCATCAAAATATCGAACGAATACAAAATTCACATGATTACTTATAACAAGACTTCTCCCATGTCCTCAGGAACAAACGTAACTACTCACAAAGTATATTCATAATCAAGATCAGAGGAGTATTAATTATCATTAAGGATCTGAAAATATAATCTTCCACCAGATAAACCAACTAACATCAACTATAAGGAATAATCAACACTACTAGCAACCATAGGTACCAATCTGAGGTTTTGGGACCAAGATCGAATACAAGAGATGAACTAGGGTTTGAGAGGAGATGGTGCTGGTGAAGATGTTGATGGAGATTGACCCCCTCTCGATGAGAGGACCGATGGCGATGATTTCCCCCTCCCAAAGGGATGTTTCCCCGGCAGAACAGCTCCGACGGAGCCCTAGATTGGTTCTGCCCAGGTTCCGCCTCAAGATGGCAGCACTTCGTCCCAAAAGCTTCCTTCTAATTTTTTTCCAGGTCAAAACACACCATATAGCCAAAGATGGGCACCAGGGGGCCCATAAGGTCGGGGGGTGCGCCCTCCACCCTTGTGGCTAGCTGGTGGCCCCCCTCTAGTACTTTCTTTACCCAATATTTTTTATATATTCCAAACACATGCTCCGTGAAGTTTTAGGACTTTTGGAGTTGAACAGAATAGGTATCTAATATTTGCTCCTTTTCCAGCCCAGAATTCCAGCTGCCGGCATTCTCCCTCTTCATGTAAACCTTGTAAAATACCAGAGAATAGTCATAAGTATTGTGATATAATATGTAATAACATCCCATAATGCAATAAATATCAATATAATAGCATGATACAAAATGGATGTATCAATAAGTATTTCCCTCAGTTAAGAACCAAGGTATCAATCCAGTAGGAGATACAAACAAGTCCCCAATATATGCACCTACACAAACAATCAAACACTTGCACCAAACGCGATAAAGGGGTTGTCAATTGCTTCACGGTGTCGGATTACGGGTTCTGGCAAACCCTTGAGAGGTTCGAACTCTGGGGTGCGCACGAAGAACACTCTCTCCCCAACTCGCTCGCTCAATGATCCCACGGCCTAGCTCGACGAACCCAAAGAACAAGAGACACTGGGGTTTATACTGGTTTGGGCCACCTAGCGGTGTAATACCCTACACCAAATTGTGGTTGGATTGCCTCGAGGGGCTGAGGATGAACTAGTACAATGGATGAACAGCCTCAGGAGGTGAGGTGTTCTTGAGCTCGATGAGCTGGTGGGTGTGTGGGTGATCTGATTGATCTGTCCTTGCTACGGTGGTGGCTAG
Organism: Triticum dicoccoides; assembly: GCF_002162155.2. Lineage (NCBI taxonomy): Eukaryota > Viridiplantae > Streptophyta > Magnoliopsida > Poales > Poaceae > Triticum > Triticum dicoccoides. The sequence goes on along the minus strand of NC_041382.1, from coordinate 135,133,874 downwards.
GTCCTATTTATAGTGGCTTTGGTCCTCTTCCCAAATGTTTAGGCGGGAAGGGATCCCACAACGGCCAAATTCGAAGGGGGACAACTAGTACAAGCTATCCTGACAAAAGTAGTCTTCGCCTGCCAAAGGCTCTGGTGGTGACGCTATTGTGGGCTCCACGATGACCTCCGTCCTGCCATACTGCTGGTCTTGGTCATGTTGCACCGATATGGAAGCCTTTGCCTGATGCCTCGGGACCCCGCGCCTGTGCTTGCCTCCTTAGCACCAAAGAGGAAACTGGTACACTGCGCCCGCTGGCACCCGCCTGGCCTTGGTCGTCATGGCTCATGTCACGCGAACCTCGCGACGTGCCCCTTGCATAGATATCTCCGCTCCTCGGGAGCCAGCCTAATGAGGCTGCCCCTAGGGCGGTCTTGGTGTCATCCGCCTCACGAGGCTTGGCCCCTCGCGAGGGTCTTGAGTTGCTGCTGCTGAAGCTGGTCCGTATCGGCCGTTGATGGAGCCATGCTCGCGGGCAGGCAAGTCTGGGCACCCCCGTTCCTAGGACGCCAACAGTAGCCCCCGGGCCCAAGGTGCGCTCGAACTTGGCTTTGAGGTGAAGCCAAAGCCCCAACCGCATGCGGCCTTGATTGACGCGTGGTGATTGATGGAACGTGGGCGCCTCCGCTTCCCCACACTGCCTCAGCAACTCTTCGACTTAACAAGACCTTGCTGCATGCAGGAGAAAATCATCATTACGTGTGATTGTGGAGGCCGACGGTTAGCCTCCTCCAGGCTATAAATGAGGGGAGGGGCTGAGCCCCCTCGCTCATCTCTGCCTTCTCGTCGATTGCCCCTTCTTCTTCCTCCTCGCCTAGCCATCTTGCCGCAACCCAATGGTGCCAACGAAGAGGTTCTCGGCCGCGGAGAAGGGGAGCTCGCCAGGAGGGGCCCGGCTCGCCACCACCCAAAAGGGGGCGAGGCCGTCCCCGTAAGCACGCCACGACCCCTGCTATTTCTCCTCGGGGGCATGGTCGTACTCCTTCGGGGACCGGCGTCATCCTCGGCGGCCGCAGTGGCGTTTCCTCCCACGGCGGGGGCCGCTCTAGGCGGAGCAGCCCTTGCACCGAGGTGAGGCATGCAGTGGTCGCCCGGCCTCCTCGGCCGCGCTTCCATTCGGCGGAGGTCCTCCTGGAGTTCGTCGTGTGGTCGGAGAGTCCAACTAGCACTTGGCTCCAGCTTCCGCGCTCCTTTGCTGGCAAGCTGCCGGCCGGGCATCTTGACGGCCTCTAGCGGCAAGCCGACGGCTGCTGCAGCAAGGCCTCGTGGGTCGCGGTGAAGGTCTCCATCGCGGGCAACGTGGCCTTGGCCCGCGACTGGCAGACGTTTGCTCGTGTGCACGGCCTTAACAGGTCGTGCACCCTCCACTTCAAGTACAATGGCACCGCGACCCTCTTCATGAGGGTGTTTGGGGAAGATGGTCGCCGCGCAGGGTGCTGCCCCGAAGACAACGGCGGTGATGATGAGCTCGGCCTGGGCGACGGCCGTGATGAGGTTGAGGGTGAACCCGCCCTTGGCGATTGTCGCGGTTCGCCCAACGGCGACAGCTTCTCCGCTAGCAAGAGCACCAGCAGCGGTAGCTACGACTAGCTGCCTCGCCGCCGGGCTCTCTTCGAGGACGGCGGCGGGTCGTCCTGCCGCCATGTGGCGGTGAAGCGCAAGAGGGGCTTAGACTGAGCTGAGTCCGGGAGGCCCTCCGGGCATCGTGAGCCGCCACAGTCGTGCGGGCCGCTTTTGTTTGACTTTTCCTTTCTTCCTACACTTTGAAAAAAGTAGATGACCCTATTGGGGCATGTAATGAACTGTGGTCTTTATGCTATTATGTTATGCTTATTGCTCCAGCGTTATTCGTGCTCCACGTAGATGTAAAAGGGGTGACTTAGCTTGATATGCTCGGGGTAGCTTCCCGTCTCGTGAGGGTGTGCCTGCTGGCATCTGGTGAGGCCCCTTTGCTATCGACTTGGGAGCCACAGACCTCGGGAGGCGTCGCAAAGCTACAGAATTTGTTTGGACACCTATCGGGTGCCTTGTTCCTCCTTGCGTGAGCCCTCAGGCATGGGCTAATCATGGCTTAGCGCACCGCGTCACGGTACCCATGGGGCACGGACTTAGGAGGGTGCGCCAATCACGAGCTCATTCGAGGGCGCCTCGCGAAGATCAAGGGAGCCAAAGCTCTGGGGCGACAGGGCTTTGGCGAGGTGTGTCCGTGGTTTAGGCTGGCCCAGCGCATGCACACACCTGCCCAGCCCCATCGCGAGGCTCACGAGGGAGAGCATCGGGCAACTGTCGTCCTCCCTGATGCAAGACAAAGAAGCGGGCGAATAAGTAAAAGGAAGGGGAACTCAACCAAGCAATCGAGAAATGCCAGAACTCCAAATTTCATTAAAAGGTTGCCAACCAGCCACAGAAAGCAATTGAACAGCCGTGTCTGGCACCTAGTCTAGTCTTCTCACCAGTGCGGAGCTAAGTGCTGCCACTAGGACGTGGGAAGGAACCCCCGAGGCCCGAGGGAGGCACTCCAGAGACTCCGGGGCGTGTACAGCCCCACTCATTATTATGTGAGAGTGTCACGAGTGGAGACCTTCACAGGCACTGGGCCTTGCTTCATGGGTAGAAATTTCGGAGATGCTGGATGTTCCAGGCGCTCTGGATGGGGATCCCGTCCCGCATCTCCAGGCGCATAGCACCAGGCCTGGAGACCCAGGCAATCCTAAACGGGCCCTCCCACATGGGTGAGAGCTTATGCAGCCCTTCCCTGGAGAGCACCCGCCTCAGGATGAGATCGCCCACCTCGAGCGTCCTCGAGCGGACGTTGCAGCAGTGGTACCGTCGCAGCGCCTACTGGTACCTTGCCATTCATAGCGAGGCTTGGCGGCGGTGTTCCTCCCCCAGCACGAGGTCCATCCCCCATATGGCGTCCTGACGGGCCTCGTCAAACGCCAAGACCCGCATGAAGCGATGCTTGACCTCATGATGGAGAACCGCTTCGGCTCCGTAGATGAGGAAGAACGGAGTCTCGCCTGTTGGCTTGGTGGCGATGGTGCGGATGGAACACAGCACGGACTGGAGCTCGTCGTGCCAGCCCCTGCAGCAGGCCTTGAGCTTCTTCTTGAAGGTCCTTGTCTTGAGGCCTCTCAATACCTCCGCGTTGGTGCGCTCAGCTTGGCCGTTGCTTCTGGGGTGTGCCACTGAGGCGTAGCATATCTACGTTCCAAGATTAGCACAATATGTTTTGAAGAGATTGCTAGTGAACTGCGAGCCGTTGTCGGTGATGATGTGTAACACCCACAATGTGGCTATATCTCCCACGTGTCAGGGCACGACTTAGAGGCATAGCCGCATGGTAGGCTTGTCGCAAGAGGGGTAATCTTCACACATCCCATGTACTGAATAAGAAAGGGATAAAGAGTTGGCTTACAATCGCCACTTCACACAGTACATACATAAACCATACATCATTCAAGGTACAAGCAAAGGTCCGACTACGGAACCAAAATAAAAGAAGACAACCCCAAATGCTAGATCCCCAATCGTCCCAACTGGCCTCCAGCCCTCCACTACTGACCAACCGGAAAAGACACAACACAAAGATCAAGATCCTCATCGAGCTCCCACTTGAGCTCGGTTGCATCACCTGCACTGGTATCATCGGCACCTGCAACTGTTTGGAAGTATCTGTGAGTCACGAGGACTCAGCAATCTCACACCCGCGAGATCAAGACTATTTGAGCTTATGGGTAGGAAAGGGTAGTGAGGTGGAGCTGCAGCAAGCACTAAGCATATATGGTGGCTAACATACACAAATAAGAGCGAGAAGAGAAGCAACGCAACGGTCATGAACTAGAAGTGATCAAGAAGTAATCCCGAAACTACTTACGCTCAAGCATAACACAAGAACCATGTTCACTTCCCGGACTCCGCCGAGAAGAGACCATCACGGCTACACGCGCGGTTGATGCATTTTAATTAGGTTAAGTGTCAAGTTCTCTACAACCGGATATTAACAAATTCCCATCTGCCCATAACAGTGGGCATGACTTTCGAAAGTTCAAACCCTGCAGGGGTGTCCCAACTTAGCCCATCACAAGCTCTCACGGTCAACGAAGGATATTCCTTCTCCCGGGAAGACCCGATCAGTCTCGGAATCCCGGTTACAAGACATTTCGACAATGGTAAAACAAGACCAGCAAGACCACCCGAATGTGTCGACAAATCCCGATAGGAGTTGCACATATCTCGTTCTCAGGGCACACCAGATGGGCAAGACGTCGGCCTGTCATAGACCCTGGTTGCCCAGGGGGCGCCGGACATCACCCAGTTCGGACCAACACTTAGAGAAGCACTGGCCCCGGGGGGGTTAAAATAAAGATGACCCTCGGGCTCGCGAAAACCCAAGGGAAGGTTATAGGTTGTTAGGAAAATGTAAAACCAAAGTTGGGCCTTGCTGGAGGAGTTTTATTCAAAGCAAACTGTCAAGGGGTTCCCATAACACCCAACCGCGTAAGGGACGCAAAATCAAGGAACATAACACCGGTATGACGGAAACTAGGGCGGCAAGAGTGGAACAAAACACCAGGCATAAGGCCGAGCCTTCCACCCTTTACCAAGTATATAGATGCATTAAAGTAAATAAGATATAATAATGATATCCCAACAAAATCCATGTTCCAACATGGAACAAGCTTCAACTTCACCTGCAACTAGCAACGCTATAAGAGGGGCTGAGCAAAAGCCGTAACATAGCCAAACAACGGTTTGCTAGGAAAGGTGGGTTAGAGGCTTGATATGGAAATATGGGAGGCATGATATAGCAAGTGGTAGGTATCCCGGCATAGCAATAGAGCAAGCAACTAGCAAGCAAAGATAGAAGTGATTTTGAGGGTATGGTCATCTTGCCTGTAAAGTTCTCAAAGTTGACGAAAGCTTGATCCTCGTTAGCGTACTCAACAGGTTCCTCGATCACGTACTCGTCTCCCGGCTCTACCCAAGCAAGAACACAAGCAAGGGACCAACAATCAATCACGGTGCAATGCGCAAGCAACATGATGCAAAACAAGGCATGACATGCGGGATGTGATATGCAATGCATATGCGTGCTCCGAAAGGAAAAGGATGAACAAGGCATCAACTTGGCAAACCAAGTGTACCGCTGGAAAGATGAGATGATTTCGGTCGAAAACAATAAAGATCACCGGAAAAGGAGGCACGGTTTGCAAATGGCAAGCAAAACAAGAATGGCACAATTCTGCGATTAACAGCACGATGCCATCTAGAATGCAACAAGAAACTAAGCTACTGCACCCCAACATAGCAACAAAGCATATGGCAGTGATCTACTCAAGATGCTTGACAAAACATGAACACTGGTCTACGGCTAAATCACACAAGAGCAGGTTCAAACAAGCATGGCAAAAGTGCAAAAGATATCAGCTTCACACACTTTGTGAAAATACTAACATGCCAGGAATAACATCAGGAAGTCATGTTTAGAGCAAGCAAACAACATACTAAAGGAACATATCATAGCAATACAAGGCATGGCATGATTCTAATAAATGCATATAACAAAAGTCCCTTACTGATCATGAGCCAAAAAGGCACAGAAGATATGATGGCACCCATGTAAACATAGCAAGTTTTATTAACAGTTTCAGACTTAGCAGAAAACAGAGCATGGCATAAACAGAATTATGAAGGCATCTCTGCGATCTCAAATCACTCACCACAAAGCATTGCATGACAAGATAAGCATACTAACAACAATAAGACATGTTCATGAAGCTAACCATGTCAAGAACAAGTTCATAGCATGCATGGATCAACAAAAACAACCATTGCAAACATGGTTGTTTTTGTTGTTTTTGTTGATCCATTGCAAACATGCTTAGTGCTTGCTACAGCTCCACCTCACTACCCTTTCCGACCCATAAGCTCAAATAGTCTTGATCTCGCGGGTGTGAGATTGCTGAGTCCTCGTGACTCACATATACTTCGAAACAGTTGCAGGTGCCGATGATACCAGTGCAGGTGACGCAACCGAGCTCAAGTGGGAGCTCGATGAGGATCATGATCTTTGTGTTGTGTCTTTTCTGGTTGGTCAGTAGTGGAGGGCTGGAGGCCGGTTGGGACGATCGGGGATCTAGCATTTGGGGTTGTCTTCTTTTATTTTGGTTCCGTAATCGGACCTTTGTTTGTACCTTGAATGATGTATGGTTTATGTATGTACTGTGTGAAGTGGTGATTGTAAGCCAACTCTTTATCCCTTTCTTATTTAGTACATGGGATGTGTGAAGATTACCCCTCTTGCGACAAGCCTACCATGCGGCTAGGCCTCTAAGTCATGCCCCGACACATGGGAGATATAGCCGCATTGTGGGTGTTACATGATGCGATTAGGGACCCCGAACCAGCTCACAAGGCCCTTGATGAACTTGACTGCGGAGCCGGCTGGGATGGTGCGGACGGCTTCCACCTCCGCCCACTTGGTGAACTTGTCGATGGCAACGTAGAGGTAGCGGTAGCCCCGGGCGCTCGAGGGAATGGACCCAGGATATCCAGCCCCCGGACAGCAAGCGGCCACGAGAGTGGGATAGTCTGGAGGCCCTAAGCAGGCTGGTGGATTTGCTTGGCATGGAACTGGCAGGCCTCGCGGGATCTCACCAGCTCAGTTGCGTCGTTGAGCGTCGTGGGCCAGTAGAATCCACTGTAGAATGCCTTGCCCACCAGGGTGCGCGACGACGAATGATGCCCGCAGTCTCTGCCGTGTATGTCAGCTAGCAATTCACACCCCTGCTCCCTGGAGATGCATCGCAAGGAAACATCATTCGGTCGTTTTCAGTATAGCTCACCATCCTGAAGCCAGCAGGCTGTAGCCTACCAAGCCACGCGCTCCGGGGAGCTCCTCCTGAGGTAGCATAGGCCTCGCAGCCGGAGGGGCCGCAGAAGGCTTGAAGAGTCGCTCCTCGAAGGCGCCGGGCTCCTGGGGCTGACGGCTTGATGCCCTTTTGGCGATATCCTCGGCTTCCTTGTTTGTGCCTCAGGGCACATGCTGCAGTTCTAGGCCCAAGAATTGTTTCTCCATTTTGCATACCTCCATGAGGTATGCCTCCATGTGCTCGCCCTTCGGCTCATACACCTTGTTAGAAAAGTTGACGAGGAGCTGAGAGTCTCCCTTGATGGTGAGGTGCTTCACCCCCAAGGCCTCCGCAGCCTTGAGGCCGGCGATCAATCCTTCGTATTTCGCGATGTTGTTGGAGACTTTCTCGCCCTACTGGAAGCAGAGCTGCATGGCGTAGTAGAGCTTGTCCTGGGTGGGAGAGATGAGCACGGCCCTAGCCCCCGCGCCCTGGCGCATGAAGGCGCCGTCGAAGTACATGACCCAGCCGTCTGGTGCTTCGCTCCCTGGCGAGAGGGGCCGGTCCTCACCCGCTTTGGGCCCTGGAGCGTCAGTCTATTCCACCACGAAGTCGGTGAGCGTGGCTCCCTTGATGACCCTGGTGGTGCTGAACTCCAGCTGGAATGCCTGTAGCTCGATGTTCCACTCGGCGACCCTCCCCGCAACATTGGGGCTCCGGAGCACCCTCTCCAGTGGGTACGCCGAGACGACCTTGATGGGGTGGCCTTGGAAGTAGTGGCGTAACTTGCGCGAGGCCATGAGGAGCGCGAGAAGAAGCTTCTGCGGCATGGGGTAGCGTGCCCGCGCGTCTTGTAATATAGTGCTGATGAAGTACACCGGGTGTTCGATGAGGGCAGAAGTGTTGGTGGAGTCCGAGATCTCCTGAGGCTGGGGCGCTCCCTGAGGCTGGGGGGCCTCAGGAGGTCGGTCGCCTATCGGGGCTACCATAGCCTCAGGAGCGCCGTCTTGTGGGGCCCGGTCTTTCGTTGGTGCCGCTGTGGCTTCGGGGTGCCGTCTTGGTGCTGCATCATCTTGACCGAATGCACGGCATCGTGCGGCAGGCTCTTGGCATGGCGCTCCTCCCAGTCGGCCACCAGCACTGCGCTAGCGGAATGGGGCGTGGTGGCCAGGTAAGCACCAGGGGCTCGAGGGCAAGCGGCGCCACCATCACTGGTGGGCTGGTTAGGTATCTCTTGAGATCTTGAAATGCCATGTCGGCCTCTGGGGTCCATTCGAATCGGCCCTTCTTCTTCATCAGCTTGAAGAACGGGAGGGCGCGCTCCCCCAGCTTCGAGATGAAGCGCCCCAGCGAGGTGACGCAGCCCGCGAGTTTCTGCATTTCCTTGAGAGTATGCGGCAGGCTCATGTCTTCTATTGCTTTGACCTTCTCCGGGTTCGCCTCGATCCCCCTGTGCGACACGAGGAAACCCAGTAGCTTGCCGGAGGGGACGCCGAACACGCATTTCTCTGAGTTGAGCCACAGGTCTACCTTCCGCAGGCTGGCGAAAGTCTCCTCCAGATCCTGAATGAGGGTCCTTGCCTCTCGAGATTTCACCACAATGTCATCAACGTAGGCCTCAGCGTTCCTCCCGACCTGTTGGCCTAGAGCGATGTGCATCAGCTACTGGAAGGTCGCCCCAGTGTTACGCAGCCCGAACGGCATGCATGTGTAGCAGTACACCCCACACGGGATTAAGAAAACCGTCTTTTCTACGTCCTCCACCGCCATCTTGATCTGGTGGTAACCTAAGAAAGCATCTAGGAAACAGAGCAAGTCGCACTCGGCAGTGGAGTAAACAATCTAATCAATGCGCGGAAGCAGGAATGGGTGTTGAGGGTAGGCCTTGTTGAGGTTGGTGAAGTCAACGCACATGCGATCCTTCCCGCTGAGGGAGTCCTGGATTAGGGGGGGTCCTCGGATAGCCGGACTATATACTTTGGTCGGACTGTTGGACTATGAAGATACAAGATTGAAGACTTCGTCCCGTGTCCGGGTGGGACTCTCCTTTGCGTGGAAGGCAAGCTTGGCAATTCGGATATGTAGATCTCCTTCTCTGTAACCGACTCTGTGTAACCCTAGCCCCCTCCGGTGTCTATATAAACCAGAGGGTTTAGTCCGTAGGACAACAACAATCATAATCATAGGCTAGCTTCTAGGGTTTAGCCTCTACGATCTCGTGGTAGATCAACTCTTGTAATACTCATATCATCAAGATCAATCAAGTAGGAAGTAGGGTATTACCTCCATCGAGAGGGCCCAAACCTGGGTAAACATTGTGTCCCCCGCCTCCTGTTACCATCAGCCTTAGACGCACAGTTCGGGACCCCCTACCCGAGATCCGCCGGTTTTGACACCGACATTGGTGCTTTCATTGAGAGTTCCATTGTGCCGTCACGATAAAGGCTCGATCGCTCCTTCGATCATCGGCAACGATGCAATCCAGGGTGAGGTTTTTCTCCCCAGACAGATCTTTGTATTCGGCGGCTTCGTACTGCGGGCCAACTTGCTTGGCCATCTGGAGCAGATTGAGAGCTACGCCCCTGGCCGTCAGGTCAGGTTTGGAAGCTTGAACTATACTGCCGACATCCATGGAGACTTGATACGGATTTGAGCCCTTGTCAGGTGCGCCGCACAGTCACGACGAGCATGACTTAGCCCTGTCATCGGGCGGTGTTCGGGAGATCACACCTGCGGCTACTTCGGCCCTCTATCCGGAGCAAATCGTGCCATCCGAGGACGGGTGGATGGACCCCGCCACGGAGGCTGCACACTCAGCGGCGATAAAGCCAAATACTGACTTCACCTCCTATGAGACCTGTGTCATCGGACCCTTGGATTCGTCCCCGGCCATAGGCTCCAAACCGCTTGCGTCCGTGCCTATCGAATCTGATTGGGCACCAATCATGGAGTTTACCTCCGCGGATATCTTTCAGCACTTGCCCTTGGGCGACATGCTAAATTCATTGAGGTCTCTCTCCTTGTCAGGAGACCCTTGGCCGAACTATGTCCGGCTTGAGTGGGAAGTGGACGATGAAGAAATTCATTCCCCACCCACCACCCACTTAATAGCCACTGTCGACGACTTAACCGACATGCTTGATTTTGGCTCCGAAGACATCGACGGTATGGACGACGATGCAGGAGAAGAACTGGAACCACCACCCACAGGGCGCTGGACAGCCACCTCATCATATGATATATATATATATATATATATATATATATATATATATATATATATATATATATATATATATATATATATATATATATGGTGGACACCCCCAAAGAAAGTGATGGCAATAAGGCAACGGATGATAATACCCTCGAGAAGCAATCTAAGCATCGGCGTCATCAGCGCCGCTCTAAGCCCCTCCATAGCAAAAGCAGCGATACCGGCACAAGAGACAATAACGCTGCGAATAGTGCCGAAGACGAAGACAATCCCCTCCAGCCAGGCCTCGAGCGGGAGGATGGGCAAGCCAGCCCTAAGGAACAGGTGACAGACGGAGAATCAGAGGATGAAAATTATATGCCCCTCTCTGAAGATGAGGTGAGCCTCGGCGACGAAGAATTCATCGTGCCTGAGGACCCCGTCGAGCAGGAGCGCTTCAAGCGTCGGCTTATAGCCACAGCAAAAAGCCTAAAGAAAAAGCAGCGGCAGCTTCAAGCTGATCAAGATCTGCTAGCAGATAGATGGACCGAGGTTCTGGCAGCCGAGGAATACGAACTCGAGCACCCAACCAAAAGTTACCCAAAGCACAGGTTGCTACCCCAACTTGAGGAAGAAGCATTAAAGCATACACTACCGGTGTATGATGCGACTGACCGGCCACCTCGTGGCCGAGACAAAGCGGCGTATCAGCCTGAAGTCTAGCCCGCACCCTATTGCCAGTCAAACAAAAACACCAAGGCCCGAGGCTACACGCAGGACCTGTGAGACGCATTAGAAAATAAAGCAGGACATAAAAGACCGATCTACGGTTCACGGGGGCGCGCCCCAACGCGTGACGATGACTGTCGGTGTCAAAACCGGCGGATCTCGGGTAGGGGGTCCCGAACTATGCGTCTAAGGCGGATGGTAACAGGAGGCAGGGGACACGATGTTTTACCCAGGTTCGGGCCCTCTTGATGGAGGTAAAACCCTACGTCCTGCTTGATTTATTCTTGATGATATGAGTATTACAAGAGTTGATCTACCACGAGATCGGAGAGGCTAAACCCTAGAAGCTAGCATGTGGTATGATTGTATGTTGTCCTACGAACTAAAACCCTCCGGTTTATATAGACACCGGAGAGGGTTAGGGTTACACAAGGTCGGTTACAAAGGAGGAGATATCCATATCCCTACTGCCTAGCTTGCCTTCCACGCCAAGTAGAGTCCCATCCGGAGACGAGACGAAGTCTTCAATCTTGTATCTTCATAGTCCAACAGTCCGGCCAAAGGATAGAGTCCGGCTGTCCGGAGACCCCCTAATCCCGGACTCCCTCAGTAGCCCCTGAACCAGGCTTCAATGACGACGAGTCCGGCACGCAGTGTTGTCTTCGACATTGCAAGGCGGGTACCTCCTCCGAATACACCCCAGAAGAATTTGAATACAAGGATAGTGTCCGACCCAGCAAAATAAGTTCCACATACCACCGTAGAGAGAATAATATTTCCACAAATCTAATCTGCTGACACGTTTCGGCAACATGACATTATGTCATGGCCCGGTGATTATTTGAACCGTTTCCTTTAACTAACTCCGCACATAACGCGAGGCAGTTTCCTGACACGTCTTGTCAAAGCTGGGATCGTGTCCCCCTTATTACGGGATTCTCATCAATACGGGCGTGGGTAACCCAACCGCACCATCGATTACGGCACTTGGGGAATAAGCGAGTTTTATCTGGCTAGTGGGGGCGCATGGCTTCGGCCGCCCTTATAAAGGGATAAGGTTTAACCTTTTTCTACCCACGCCTTCTTCCTCCTTGCCTATCCGTTCTTGCGCACTCGAGCTCCAACGCCCAAGCACACATCCTTCCCCTCAACCTTCTCCAATCATGTCCAGAGTGGGAGGAAAATGGATGTCTTCCTCCGTTATGGAGGGACACATCAAGAAGCTGCACGGGGCCGGATACTTGGCCGCGAATATAGCGCATCGGCTGCCTGCTGTGGGGCAGATCGTTCCTATCCCGGAACCCCATGAGAGGGTAGTGTTCCTCCACCACTTCCTCCGTGGACTGGGGTTTCCCCTGAAGGAAATATGCCCTAGAGGCAATAATAAAGTTATTATTTATTTCCTTATATCATGATAAATGTTTATTATTCATGCTAGAATTGTATTAACCGGAAACATAATACATGTGTGAATACATAGACAAACAGAGTGTCACTAGTATGCCTCTACTTGACTAGCTCGTTAATCAAAGATGGTTATGTTTCCTAACCATGAACAAGGAGTTGTTATTTGATTAACGAGATCGCATCATTAGGTGAATGATCTGATTGACATGACCCATTCCATTAGCTTAGCACCCGATCGTTTAGTATGTTGCTATTGCTTTCTTCATGACTTATACATGTTCCTATGACTATGAGATTATGCAACTCCCGTTTGCCGGAGGAACACTTTGTGTGCTACCAAACGTCACAACGTAACTGGGTGATTATAAAGGAGCTCTGCAGGTGTCTCCAAAGGTACATGTTGGGTTGGCGTATTTCGAGATTAGGATTTGTCACTCCGATTGTCGGAGAGGTATCTCTGGGCCCTCTCGGTAATGCACATCACATAAGCCTTGCAAGCATTACAACTAATGAGTTAGTTGTGAGATGATGTATTACGGAACGAGTAAAGAGACTTGCCGGTAACGAGATTGAACTAGGTATTAAGATACCGACGATCGAATCTCGGGCAAGTAACATACCGATGACAAAGGGAACAACGTATGTTGTTATGCGGTCTGACCGATAAAGATCTTCATAGAATATGTAGGAGCCAATATGAGCATCCAGGTTCCGCTATTGGTTATTGACCGGAGACGTGTCTCGGTCATGTCTACATTGTTCTCGAACCCGTAGGGTCCGCACGCTTAAGGTTTCGATGACAGTTATATTATGAGTTTATGAGTTTTGATGTACCGAATTTAGTTCGGAGTCCCGGATGTGATCACG
>NC_041382.1:135086490-135120360 GCF_002162155.2 Triticum dicoccoides | reverse complement strand
CTTTCCCCCTCCTAGTAGGAGTCCTACTCCTACTAGGAGGAGGACTCCTCCTGGCGCGCCTATAGGGGCCGGCCGGCCTCCTCCCCTTGCTCCTTTATATACGGGGGCAGGGGGCACCCCTAGACACACAAGTTGATCCGTGTGATCATATTCTTAGCCATGTGCGGTGCCCCCCTCCACCATATTCCACCTCGGTCATATTGTAGCGGTGCTTAGGCGAAGCCCTGCGACGGTATTACATCAAGATTGTCGCCACGCCGTCGTGCTGACGGAACTCTTCCCCGACACTTTGCTGGATCGAAGTTCGGGGATCGTCATCGAGCTGAACGTGTGCTAGAACTCGGAGGTGCCGTAGTTTCGGTGCTTGATCGGTCGGGCCGTGGAGACGTACGACTACATCAATCAAACGCTTCCGTTGTCGATCTACAAGGGTACGTAGATCATACTCTCCCCTCTCGTTGCTATGCATCACCATGATCTTGAGTGTGCATAGGAATTTTTTTGAAATTACTACATTCCCCAACATCCCCTTCATCCATTCGTCTGCGGTCTCATGTTCTACTACAGGCTGGACTTCCATGATCTGGCCCCGAACTTCATCCTCAGCGTTCATCGTTGTCTGTGAGGCTTTCCTCCGTGTTCGGCCCCACTTCGGCCTGTGGCTGAAGACCTTTAACATCAAGCCGAAGGTGGTGGGAGGCCAACAAGCAGAATGCGGCGGAGCCATGGTGGGCAAGATGCCCAACGTTATATGGCTTTAACGCTCCTTCGTGGAGACCATAAAGGGGTGGCAATCGGCGTGGTTCTACATCACCAAGCCGCGCGACACCAAATGGGTGGCTGCCCCCAAGTTTCGATCTGGATTCCCTACACGGCTCACTTCCTGGAAAGAGAAGGGCTTGTTGTGGGGTTCATCGGTGGAGCTGGACGGACTCCAGAAATGTATCCTGAACATGACAAGCAAGAAGCTCAAGCTTGTCAACATAGTCCAGGTCATGTTCATCCGTCGGATCCTCCCGTGCCAACAACGGGACTTCAACTTGTGGGAGTTCGACCCGGCCCAGCACCAGACTCTGAGAGAGCTCTTCGACATGACACACAAGGACGTCTGGAAGGTGCTGTTCAAGGGCGCCGAGGTCCCTCCCTCTCTCACCGAGGACCGCGGGCTAAGCGCGAAGCGCCGAGCACATTCGGTGAGTTCTATACATCCGGTAGGATATTTATTTCCCCTAGCTTAACCATGTGCGGGGTCTGATCTTCATGCCTTTGACAGGACTGGGTGGAGACGTCGAGGCAGATTAACTGTCCGGCCCCTCTGCCCGAAGACACTGCGTACGCTCTCCTGACGAAGATGTTGACTCCGGCTCCTTACAAGGTCCTGGAGAAGACCAAGAAGGCCAAGGGAACCCGAAAGAGCTCCCGGCGCTAGGTGTTATCGGACTCATCGTCCGATAACTCCGCGACGCACTCCTCCCCCGAAGACGAGGAGGAAGATGAAGATGTTCCCCCTCCAGTCGGGGAAAACAAGAAAAGGAAGGCCGCCCCTACTGGGGGGCGAAGGGTCCAAGAAGGGAAGGACTCTCCTTCCGGACTACTCCACCACCGTCGCCAAAGGCGAAGACGAGTGGCTGCTCAGGGCCAAGCCCCTGGCGAAGTCGTAAGTATTTGGATACCAGAGTAACTCATAGCATTCCTTTGTCGCACTGCTTCTCCTAACGCCGAATTATGACTGTGCAGACCGCCCCGAACCTGTATCGACGTATCTTCGTCGGACGGCTCCCTGGACTGGTCAGATATGGATAGCGATCCACTTCCGACCGCCACCTCCCCTTGCCCTACGGACAACACCGAGGTGTTGTCTCAAGAGGCACCGGGTCGAGGGGAGACAGTCCCGGAGGTGCCTCAAGGTGACCTTCTGGACTCCGGGAGCAGAGGGAACAAGGCCCCCGATGGCTCCGAGTTTGGCCCTTAGCCGAACACCGCGCCGGAACCTCTAGTGGTTCCAGACTCGGGCAGACGGCCTCCTTCCAAGAGGGGCAAGACGCTTGTGCCGGTGACCTCTGTCCATCCAGAGGAACCAGACAATCTGCTGGGAGCGCTTCGCAGCGCTTCCATCGACGAGGAGCACCGCACTATTATGAGTGTGGTGGTTCAGAAGGTTCAGTCCGCCAAGAGCGGACTGACTGAAGCCTGTGCCAGCCTTCTAACAGGCTTTGAGGTAAGTTTTTGAAATATAGGAGAAATATTACCGCATAGACAGTAGCCCCTGATGCTCTGTTCGGTGTTCACAAACAAAAGCCGAACGGAGGATCAAACAATATCGCAGGAGTCTAATATAAGTATGTCAATATGCGTATGTAGGCTTCGCTGCTGGCATCTGCCGCACTGACTGTGGAGGTCGCTGCACTGAAGCAGGATCTTAAAGTGTCCAAGGACGAGCTCGGTCTTGCCAAGAGGCAGCTCAAGGAGAACAAAGGTAAGTAGTACCTAGTCTATGGATATGTATAAAAAGAATGCGATTGCAAAATGACAGGATCATCGTAAATTTGCCAGGGGCCACGACCGAGGTGGCGACCCTGAAGCAAGCGCTATCCGAGGCCAAAAACAAAGCGGCCAAGGAGCGCACCGAGCGGGACAGGCATGAGGCACGGGTGGGCGAGGTGCAGCGAGAGCTCCACGCTCTCGTGACGAAGCACGAGGTGTTGGAGCTTGACTTGAAGACGCGAGAGTCTGAGCTTGCCGCGGTCCTCGAGAGCACAAAGAGTGCCAAGGCCGAAGCCCAGAAGGACCTCCAGGAGATTGATGCGATGAAGAAGATAGTGGCGGGTAAGGCATTCTATATGCAAAGCAAGCATGTGAAAGTAAATTACTTGTTACTTACCCGAATCCGGAGCTCTCCAGGAGCATTCGCAGATTTTCCCCGCAGCGTGTCGGATGCCGCAATGTTTTACCAGGCCGAGGAGGGAAGCTCAACGGAGAAGTTGTTCTGGGCCCAATATACTGGGACCGAACACCCGGTGCCTATGAGCGACCAGCTAAAGCAGTCGGTCGAGCTACACAAGGTGGCCGAACAGGCCATGAAGGGCTTTATAGTCCGGCTGTGGCCTGGCGACGCCCTTCCGAACAGCTACTTCGGCCTGGTGAGGTGGCTTGTGGATGCCTGCCCACGGCTGGAAGTCGTCAAGTGGTCCGTCTGCATCGAAGGTGCACGACGGGCTTTCGCCCATGTGAAGGTGCAATGGGCCAAGCTAGACGTCGTGAAGCTGATCAAGGAAGGGCCGCCGGAGGGCAAGGAGCATCGCCACCCTGAGATGTACTATGAGGGTGTCCTGAAGGGTGCCCATCTCGTAGCGAACGAGTGTACCAAAGATACAATATTTGAGTAAACCCGTTCGTGTGATCCTGTATTTATGAAAACTTGTTCATATGCGCTATGCAACGCTTGTTTGAATTTAAAATATTACCTTCTGTTCGGTTGTTTATCAAATCTGAGAGATGGCTAGTCTTCGTCTTCTGCCCCCATGCCACGAGTGTTGGGGTGTTCGGGATAAACATGAGCACTCTTGTTCCCATTTTTGGGTCCTTCGAGGGAGGTGCTCAGCACAACGAACAAGGCAATCGGACTATAATGTGTTATCACTCTCACTTAGCCATAGAATTCTATAATATTAAATTTCGGTGAAGCCCCTAGTGTTCGGAAGGCCGAACTCGGGGCGCGATACACGCCTTAAGCCGAACGGTGCCGACTCCTCGCTCTAAGCGGCATAAGTCTTTAAGGACTCAAAAACCTCTCGAACAGCGACCAGTCTCTCGCCTTATCATGACAGTCAGTTTTAGCTTTCTCTACTGAGGTGCTTAGCCCAGCAGAACTGGGGCACAATCGCAGTAGTTCTCCCAATGCTACCTTAGCCGATATAGCGGAACGTAAGGTACCAAAACATGGGAGCCGGGCAAACCCAACTATTGACCCAAGACATGATTCGGAGCTGATGCATATAATGCTATAAGTTCAGGGTGCCGCACTATTGAAAGTGTCCGGACTTCTCACGCCGTATTGTGGGGTATGCTTAAGCCCCTAGCATATTGGCCGTACCAGAGTGTACGGGTGCTAGATGTCATGAATGAACATGTATATATAAAAAGAAGAATGCAATAATAGTCTTAATGCTATGCATTGTTTATTCAAAAAGGTGCGTTAAAGCAGAATGATACATGCAGCGCAATAAGCAAAAAGTAGGACTATGTCCCCTCCAAGGGCGAGCTGAAGAATAGTATTAAGGCAAGTATTACACTCATTATCGTAATCCACCTGGGAGTTCCGTGGTGTGACGTAGCTTTCTGTCTTCTTGGTTGCTGCATCATATGTTCGGCAATCATGCTGCCGGACCGGGTTTCCAGAGATTAAAGTCCTGAAAAGAAAAAATAACAAAACGGGAAGCCCCTAGTGCGGTTTAAGCCGTGTCTTGGGGCGTGCCGTAGTCATACCCCCCTCCCCGCTTGTGCCCATGGTATTTTTAATGCGTAATTATGTACGCGTGGCATGAATTTCGCCGTTTGGCTTGGGCCGGGGTGGGGGCCGCATTGCTATGCGAGCTTGGAACGTGCCAGGCGGTCCTGTTGCTGATTACTCCGGGCGCGCTTGAAGGTGTTTGGGTCCTTAAACACCGAACTAGTGGATTGCCTTAAGAGGCTGCTTTGCGCTTCCGCTGCGAGGGCCGCAGTCTGCTCCTCCGTTCGGAGAGAGCGCTATGTGTTTCTGTTAACTGTAATGACCCCCTGAGGTCCTGGCATCTTGAGCTTGAGGTATGCATAATGCGGTACCGCATTGAATCTCGCAAATGCGGTTCGCCCGAGCAGTGCATGATAACCACTGCGGAACGGGACTATATCAAAGATTAACTCTTCGCTTCAGAAGTTATCCGGGGATCCGAAGACCACTTCCAATGTGACTGAGCCTATGCAATGGGCCTCTACACCTGGTATGACGCCTTTAAAGGTCGTTTTTGTGGGTTTGATCCTGGAGGGGTCTATACCCATTTTGCGCATTGTGTCCTGGTAAAGCAGGTTCAGGCTGCTGCCGCCATCCATAAGGACTCGAGTGAGGTGAAATCTGTCAATGATTGGGTCTAGGACCAGTGCGGCAAATCCACCATGACGGATACTAGTGGGGTGGTCCTTGCGATCGAAGGTGATCGGACAAGAGGACCATGGGTTGAACTTTGAGGCGACTGGCTCCAACGCATATACGTCCCTGAGCGCATGCTTCCGCTCCCTCTTGGCGATGTGGGTTGCGTATATCATGTTCACCGTCCGCACTTGTGGGGGGAACCTCTTCTGTCCTCCGGTGTTCGGCTGCCGGGGCTCTTCCTCGTCATCGCTATGTGGCCCCTTATCTTTGTTTTCGGCATTTAACTTGCCGGCCTGCTTGAATACCCAACAATCCCTATTGGTGTGGTTGGCTGGCTTGTCGGGGGTGCCGTGTATTTGACACGAGCGATCGAGTATGCGGTCCAAACTGGATGGGCCCGGAGTGCTTATTTTAAATGGCTTTTTCTGCTGACCGGGTTTAGAGCCTTTGAATCCGGCATTGACTGCCGTATCCTCGGTATTGTTGTTGTTAATGCGGCGCTTATGTTTGTTGCGACGTGACCTGCCATTGCCGTCCTTGGTATCCGAAGTACCACGGTTCTTTGATATGTTATTACTGCGAACCAGCCAGCTGTCTTCTCCCGCACAAAAGCGGGTCATGAGTGTCGTGAGGGCTGCCATAGATTTCGGCTTTTCCTGACCAAGGTGCCGGGCTAGCCACTCGTCGCGGATGTTGTGTTTAAAAGCTGCAAGGGCCTCTGCATCCGGACAATCGACGATTTGATTTTTATTTGTTAGGAACCGTGTCCAGAATTGCCTGGCCGATTCCTCTGGCTGCTGAATTATATGGCTTAGGTCATCGGCGTCTGATGGTCACACATAAGTGCCCTGAAATTTGTTGAGGAATGCGGCTTCCAGATCTTCCCAACAGCCAATGGACTCTGCTGGCAAGCTCTTGAGCCAATGTCGAGCTGGTCCTTTAAGTTTGAGTGGGAGGTATTTGATTGCATGTAGGTTATCACCGCGGGCCATGTGGATGTGCAGGAGGAAATCCTCGATCCATACCGCAGGATCTGTCGTGCCGTCGTATGATTCTATGTTTACGGGTTTGAAATCCTCTGGGATTTGATGATCCATTACTTCATCTGTGAAGCATAAGGGGTGTGCGGCACCTCTGTACTGGGCTATATTGCGACGCAGCTCCAATGAGTCTTGTCCGCTGTGTGCGGCTCGGCCGGATTTACTTTTATTGTATCCGGCGTGACGTTTATCGTCTCGCATAGTGGCGCGCCCTCGTGATCCGTAGATCGATCTTGCATGTTTTGCTTTGTCCTCCAATACGTCTCGCGGGTCTGGCGTGTTTCCCCATGCCTTTTTATTTGAATGGCATCGGGGTGCAGGCTGAGCTTTTGGCTGGAATGCCTCTCTATCGCGGCCACGAGGTGGCCGATCAGCCGCGTCATACGCTTCTTCCTCCAGTCGGGGTAGCAACCTGCATTTTGGGTAACTCTTGGAGGGGCGTTCGAGTTTATATTCCTTGGCCGCGAGGACTTCAGTCCATCTGTCAGCTAGCAGATCTTGATCAGCTTGAAGCTGTTGCTGCTTTTTCTTAAGGCTATTTGCCGTGGCTATAAGCCGGCGCTTGAAGCGCTCTTGTTTGACGGGATCCTCTGGCACAACGAATTCGTCATCGTCGAGGCTTGCCTCCTCTTCGGAGGGGGCATGTAATTATTATCCTCCGCCTCTCCATCTATCGCTCTCTCTGGAGGGCTGGCCTCTCCATCCTCCTGTCCTAGATCGTGCTGGAGGGGATTGTTGCCATCTTCCGCACTATCCAGAGTGTTATTATCTCCTGTGCCGGTATCACCACTTTTGCTTTGGCGGGACTTAGAGCGGCACCGCTGACGTCGGCGCTTGGGTTGCTTCTTGGAGGGGTCATCCTCCGCTGTCTCGTCGCCATTGCCTTCTTTGGGTGTGTCCACCATGTATATATCGTATGATGAGGTGGCTGTCTAGTGCCCTGTGGGTAGTGGTTCCTCTTCATCTCCCGCATCGTCGTCCATACCATAGATGTCTTCGGAGTCGAAGTCGAGCATGTCGGTTAAGTCGTCGACAGTGGCTACTAAGTGGGTGGTGGGTGGGCAGCGAATTTCTTCGTCATCCGCATCCCAATCCTGCCGGACATAGTTCGGCCAGGATCCTCCTGACAAGGAGAGGGACCTTAATGAGTTCAGTATGTCGCCAAAGGGCGAGTGCTGAAAAATATCAGCGGAGGTAAACTCCATGATCGGCGCCCAATCGGATTTGCTAGGAACGGGCGCAGGCGGTTCGGAGTCCGTGGCCAGAGAAGGATCCAGCAGTCTGACAACACGGCTCTCGTGCAGGGTAAGGTCAATGTTTGGCTCGATCGCCGCTGAGGGTAAGGCCTCCGTGGCGGGGTCCATCCACCCGTCCATGGACGGCGCAACTGGCTCCGAATTGAGGGTCGGAGCAGCTACTGGTGCGATCTCCTGAACACTGTCTGATGGTAGAGCTAAATCGTACTCATTGTGACCGCGTGACGCACAAGGCAGAGGCTTGAATCCATCGAAGATCAAGTCTCCGCGGATATCGGCCGTGTAGTTTAAGCTTACAAACCTGACCTGGTGGCCAGGGGCGTAACTTTCGATCTGCTCCAGATGGCCAAGCGAGTTGGCCCGCAGTGTGAAGCCGCCGAACACAAAGATCTGTCCGGGGAGAGAAGTCTCACCCTGGACTGCATCGCTATCAATGATCGTAGGAGCCATCAAGCCTAACGGCGACGACACAGGGGAACTCTCAATGAAGCACCAATGTCGGTGTCAAAACCGGTGGATCTCGGGCAGGGGGTCCCGAATTGTGCATCTAAGGCGGATGGTAATAGGAGGCAGGGGACATGATGTTTTACCCAGGTTCGGGCCCTCTTGATGGAGGTAAAACCCTACGTCCTGCTTGATTTATTCTTGATGATATGAGTATTACAAGAGTTGATCTACCACGAGATCGGAGAGGCTAAACCCTAGAAGCTAGCCTATGGTATGATTGTATGTTGTCCTACGGACTAAAACCCTCCGGTTTATATAGACACCGGAGAGGGTTAGGGTTACACAAGGTCGGTTTCAAAGGAGGAGATATCCATATCCGTACTGCCTAGCTTGCCTTCCACGCCAAGTAGAGTCCCATCCGGACACGAGACGAAGTCTTCAATCTTGTATCTTCATAGTCCAACAGTCCGGCCAAAGGATAGAGTCCGGCTATCCGGAGACCCCCTAATCCTGGACTCCCTCAACGACTATCACACCGGATATACTAAAAGAAAATCCGGCTGGGCCGAATACAGCAGACCAGACTTCTTTGAAATACGTCGCGATGTAGCCCGGCATAGAGGCGCCGCACACCCCCTATGCTTCACTGATGAAGTAATGGATCGTGAATTCCCATAAGGGTTTAAACCCGTGAACATTGAATCATACGATGGTACTACAGACCCCGCGGTATGGATAGAGGATTTCTTCCTCCACATTCACATGGTCCACGGGGATGATCTACACACCATCAAGTATCTACCACTAAAACTTAAAGGGCTGGCTCGGCATTGGCTGAATAGCTAGCTTGCCGGCAAACTCCATCGGAAGTTGGGAGAACCTGGCAGACGCATTTCTGGACAACTTCCAGGGAACTTATGTGCGACCACCGGATGCTGATGATTTAAGTCACATAACCCAACAGCCCGGAGAGTCAGCCAGGAAATTCTGGACTCGATTCCTAACTAAAAAGAACCAAATTGTTGACTGTCCGGATGCTGAAGCCCTAGCGGCCTTTAAACATAACATCCGTGACGAGTGGCTTGCCCGACATCTCGGACAAGAGAAGCCAAAATCCATGGCAGCCCTCACGACACTCATGACCCGCTTTTGTGCGGGCGAGGATAGCTGGTTGGCCTGTAGCAACAACACAACAAGCAATCCTGGCACATCAGAGGCTAGAGATAGCAATGGCAAACCCCGATGCAACAAACACAAGCATCGCAAAAATAGTGGTAATGCTGAAGTCACGGCAGTCAATGCCGGATTCAGTGGCCCTAAGTCCGGTCAGCGGAAAAGGCCATTCAAAAATGACAATTCGGGCACGTCCAGTCTAGACCACATACTCGACCGTTCATGCCAAATTCATGGCACCCCAGGAACACTAGCCAATCATACCAACAGAGAATGCTGGGTCTTCAAACAAGCCGGTAGGTCAAGAGCCGAAAACAAGGAGAAGGGGCCTCAAAGCGATGATAGCGACGACGAGCCCAGATCACCGAATACAGGAGGGCAAAAGAAATTTCCCCCGCAAATCCAAACGGTGAACGTGGTAAACGCCACCCACACTCCCAACCTGGAACGGATGCGCACCCCTAGGATGTCGACTTAACGGAACCAATCGCCCCACAATATAAACTAGGGCCAATCACCTTCAACCACACGGATCGTCCAGTTAATACCAATCAGGGCAACTCAGCCGCACTAGTCCTCGACCCAATAATTGATGGGTTCCACCTCACATGAGTCCTTATGGACGGAGGCAGCAGTCTAAACCTGCTTTACCAGGACACAGTGCGCAAGATGGGTATCGATCATTCGATGATCAAGCCCACTAAAGCCACCTTTAAAGGTATTATACCAGGTGTGGAGGCCAGCTATACAGGCTCCATCGCCCTTGAGGTAGTCTTCGGATCACCGGACAATTACCGTGCCGAAGAGTTAATCTTCGGCATCGTCCCCTTTCGCAGTTATTATCAGGCATTGCTCAGACAAACCGCGTTCGCTCGATTCAACATGGTGCCACATTATGCCTACCGTAAGCTCAAGATGCCCGATCCGCGCGACGTCATCATGGTTAATGGCAAGGCCGAACTCCCCCTCGGTACCAAAGAGTATACCGCTGCTTTAACAGCAGGAGCAACGAGTGGCACCTTTCAATCGAACCTCGAGTCGACGGCCAAGCTCCCAGACACCGCCAAAGGACTCCGAACTACTTCGCGGCAGGATAGCCCGACTTGACCAGAGCTCAATTAAAACACTTCGGCAGAAGCCAGGACAGGCCACATACTACGGCTCAACCGGTCTGTGGCACACAAACATTTCTTGCATTTTCTTTATAGGTTCATTTTTTCCCAAGCCAGGACCGGCGATATGGAAACAGCTCGAACGTGCAAGGGAACCCTTAGATATTCCCCTCGATGACCATCCGACTGCACTACGGATCCGCACACAGCTTCTTCCCGCCTGGTTTCAGTATGTTCCGTAGTCACTTTCTCTTTTTGTGACTCTACATGTACTCATACGCATCGACGTATTATTCAAATACAACATGTGGATTTATATGATGCTTATCTGCCATTATCTCTTATTGAAACTTTTTTTGTCAAATGGCATCCGTACATCGCGATATGCCTTAATATGCCAGGGGCTTCGCTTTACTGATACGTCCATTTTGCATCATGCTTTTATATCAATATTTATTGCATTATGGGCTGTTATTATACATTATGTCACAATACTTATGCCTATTCTCTCTTATTTTATAAGGTTTACATAAAGAGGGAGAATGCCGGCAGCTGGGATTCTGGCTAGAAAAGGAGCAAATATTAGAGACCTATTCTGCACAGCTCCAAAAGTCCTGAAACTTCACGGATGATGTTTTCCTAATATATAAAAAACATTGAGCGCAAGAACTTCACCAGGGGCCACACCCTGCCCACGAGGGTGGGGGCGCCCTACCCCCTGGGTGCGCCCCCCTACCTCGTGGGCCCCCTGGTGGCCCTCCGGTGACCATCTTCTGCTATATGGACTCTTTCGATGGGAAAATAATCATAATCCATCTTCTCGACGAAACTCCGCCGCCACGAGGCGGAACCAATCTAGGGTTCTGGCGGAGCTGATCTGCCGGGGAAACTTCCCTCCCAGAGGGGGAAATCATCGCCATCGTCATCACCAACGCTCCTCTCATCGGGAGAGGGCAATCTCCATCAATATCTTCATCAGCACCATCTCATCTCAAAACCCTAGTTCATATCTTGTATCCAATTCTTGTCTCTAAATCCGGGATTGGTGCTAGTAGGTTTCTAGTAGTGTTAATTACTCCTTGTAGTTGAGGCTAGTTGGTTTAATTGGTGGAAGATCATATGTTCAGATCCTATATGCACATTAATACCCCTCTGATTATGAACATGTTTATGCTTTGTGAGTAGTTACTTTTGTTCCTGAGGACATGGGAGAAGTCTTGCTATTAGTAGTCATGTGAATTTGGTATTCGTTCGATATTTTGATGAGATGTATGTTGTCTCTCCTCTAGTGGTGTTATGTGAACATCGACTACATGACACTTCACCATTGTTTTGGGCCTAGAGGAAGGCATTGTGAAGTAATAAGTAGATGATGGGTTGCTAGAGTGACAGAAGCTTAAACCCTAGTTTATGCGTTGCTTCGTAAGGGGCTGATTTGGATCCATATGTTTCATGCTATGGTTAGGTTTACCTTAATACTTTTGTTGTATTTGCGGATGCTTGCAATAGAGGTTAATCATAAGTGGGATGCTTGTCCAAGTAAGGGCAACACCCAAGCACCGGTCCACCCACATACCAAATTATCAAAGTACCGAACGTGAATCATATGAACGTGATGAAAACTAGCTTGACGATATTCCCATGTGTCCTCGGGAGCGCTTTACATCATATAAGAGTTTTTCTAGGCTTGTCCTTTGCTACAAAAGGATTGGGACACCTTGCTGCATCTTATTTACTTTTGTTACTTGTTGCTCGTTACAAATTATCTTATCACAAAACTATCTATTACCACTTATTTCAGTACTTGCAGAGAATACCTTGCTGGAAACCGCTTATCATTTCCTTCTACTCCTCGTTGAGTTCGACACTCTTACTTATCGAAAGGACTATGATAGATCCCCTATACTTGTGGGTCATCAAGACTCTTTTCTCGCACCGTTGCCGGGGAGTGAAGCGCCTTTGGTAGGTGGAATTTGGTAAGGAAAAATTTATATAGTGTGCTGAAATTTACTGTCACTAGTTACAATGGAAAGTAATCCTCTGAGGGGCTTGTTCAGGGTATCTTCACCCCAACCAGTAGAGCGAAGAGTTGCTCCTCAACCTACTGAACCTGCTGAAAATGAAAATGCTTGCTTTGAAATTCCTTTGGGTATGGTAGAAAAACTGCTAGCAAGTCCTTTTTTAGGAGATGGAACAAAACATCCTGATGAGCATCTAATATATGTGGATGAAGTTTGTGGATTATTTAAGCTTGCAGGTGTACCCGGAGATGTTGTTAAGAAGAAGGTCTTCCCTTTATCTTTGACGGGAGATGCATCGACATGGTATAGGCTATGTGATGATATGGAGTCTTGGAACTACAAACGATTGAAATTGGAATTTCATCAAAAGTTTTATCCTATGCATCTTGTTCATCGTGATCGCAATTATATATATAATTTTTGGCCTCGCGAAGGAGAAAGCATCGCTCAAGCTTGGGGGAGGCTTAAATCAATGTTATATTCATGCCCCAATCATGAGCTCTCAAGAGAAATGATTATTCAAAAAAATATGCTCGGCTTTCTGGTAACAATCGCACCATGCTTGATACTTCTTGTGCTGGCTCTTATATGATGAAGACTATTGAATTCAAATGGGATTTATTGGAAAGAATTAAATGCAACTCCGAAGATTGGGACCTCGACGATGGTAAGGAGTCAGGTATGACACCTAGTTTTGATTGTGTTAAATCTTTTATGGATACCGATATTTTTTGTAAATTTAGCACTAAATATGGACTTGACTCTGAGATAGTAGCTTCTTTCTGTGAATCTTTTGCTGCTTATGTTGATCTCCCCAAGGAGAAGTGGTTTAAATATCATCCTCCCATAGAAGTAAAAGTAGCTGCACCTATTAAAGTTGAAGAAAAGACTATTACTTATAATGACCCTATTGTTCCTACTTCTTATGTTGAGAAACCACCTTTCCCTGTTAGGATAAAGGATCATGCTAAAGCTTCAACTATGGTTCGTAAAAGCAATATTAAAACATGTACACCTCCCGAGCAAGTTAAAGTTGAACCTAATATTGCTATTGTTAAAGATCTCTTGTCTGATAATATAGATGGGCATGTTATTTATTTCTGTAATGAAACTGCTAGAATTGCTAAACCCAGTGATACAGATAAGCCTAGACATGTGGTAGGCATGCCTGTTATTTCTGTTAAAATAGGAGATCATTGTTATCATGGCTTATGTGATATGGGTGCTAGTGCTAGTGCAATACCTATTGACTTATACAAAGAAATTATGCATGACATTGCACCCGCTGAGTTAGAAGATATTTATGTCACAATTAAACTTGCTAATAGAGATACTATTTCACCAATGGAAATTGTTAGAGATGTTGAAGTCTTGTGTGGGAAAACTAAATATCCTGCTGATTTTCTTGTTCTTGGTTCCCCACAAGATAGTTTTTGTCCCATTATATTTGGTAGACCCTTCTTAAATACTGTTAATGCTACCATAGATTGCAAAAGGGATGTTGTTACTGTCGGTTTAGATGATATGACTCATGAATTTAATTTTTCTAAATTTAGTAGACAACACCGTGAAGAAGAATTACCTAGTAAGGATGAAATTATTGGTCTTGCTTCTATTGTCGTACCTCCTAGTGATCCTTTAGAACAATATTTGCTAGACCATGAAAATGATATGTTTATGAATGAAAGAAGGGAATTAGATGAAGCATTCTTTAAACAGGAACCTATTCTGAAAAACAATTTACCTATTGAAATCCTAGGGGATCCTCCTCCACCCAAGGGTGATCCTGTGTTTGAGCTTAAACCGTTACCTGATACTCTTAAATATGCTTATCTTGATGAGAAAAGGATATACCCTGTTATTATTAGTGCTAACCTTTCAGAACATGAAGAAGAGAGATTATTGAAAACTCTGAAGAAGCACCGAGCTGCTATTGGGTATACTCTTGATGATCTTAAGGGCATTAGTCCCACTCTATGTCAACATAAAATTAATTTGGAAGAAGACGCTAAACCAGTTCGTGATCATCAACGCCGTCTGAATCCTAAGATGAAAGAAGTGGTAAGGAAGGAGATACTAAAGCTCCTTGAGGCAGGTAGAATTTATCCCGTTGCTGATAGTAAGTGGGTAAGTCTTGTCCATTGTGTCCCTAAGAAGGGAGGTATTACTGTTGTTCCTAATGATAAAGATGAATTGATTCCTCAAAGGATTATTACTGGTTATAGGATGGTAATTGATTTCCGCAAATTAAATAAGGCTACTAAAAAGGATCATTAGCCCTTACCTTTTATAGATCTAATGCTAGAAAGATTATCCAAACATACACATTTTTGCTTTCTAGATGGTTATTCTGGTTTCTCTCAAATACCTGTATCAGCCAAAGATCAATCAAAGACTACTTTTACATGCCCTTTTGGTCCTTTTGCTTATAGACATATGCCTTTTGGTTTATGTAATGCACCTGCTACCTTTCGAAGATGCATGATGGCTATATTCTCTGACTTTTGTGAAAAGATTTGTGAGGTTTTCATGGACGACTTTTCCGTCTATGGATCATCTTTTGATGATTGCTTGAGCAACCTTGATCGAGTTTTGCAGAGATGTGAAGAAACTAATCTTGTCTTGAATTGGGAAAAGTGCCACTTTATTGTTAATGAAGGTATTGTCTTGGGGCATAGAGTTTCTGAAAAAGGTATTGAAGTTGATAAAGCCAAGGTTGATGCTATTGAAAAGATGTCAAGTCCCAAGGACATCAAAGGTATAAGAAGTTTCCTTGGTCATGCCGGTTTTTATATGAGGTTCATCAAGGACTTCTCAAAAATCTCTCGTCCTCTGACTAATTTATTACAAAAAGATATACCATTTGTATTTGATGATGATTGTGTAGAAGCATTTGAAATACTTAAGAAAGCATTGATCTCTGCACCTATTGTTCAGCCACCTGATTAGAATTTACCCTTTGAAATTATGTGCGATGCTAGTGATTATGTTGTAGGTGCTGTTCTAGGATAAAGAGTTGATAAGAAACTAAATGTTATTCAATATGCTAGTAAAACTCTAGACAATGCTCAAAGAAATTATGCTACTACTGAAAAAGAATTCTTAGCAGTTGTATTTGCCTGTGATAAGTTTAGACCTTATATTGTTGATTCTAAAGTAACAGTTCACAGTGATCATGTTGCTATTAAATATCTTATGGAAAAGAAATATTCTAAACCTAGACTTATTAGATGGGTTCTCTTGCTACAAGAATTTGATTTACATATTGTTGATAGAAAAGGAGCTGAGAACCCCGTTGCAGACAACTTGTCTAGGTTAGAAAATGTGCTTGATGACCCACTACCTATTGATGATAGCTTTCCTGATGAGAAATTAAATGTCATAAATACTTCTCATAATGCTCCATGGTATGCTGATTATGCTAATTACATTGTTGCTAAGTTTATACCACCTAGTTTCAGATACCAGCAAAAGAAAAAGTTCTTTTATGATTTGAGGCATTACTTTTGGGATGACCCATATCTTTATAAAGGAGTAGATGGTGTTATTAGACGTTGTGTACCTGAGCATGAACAGGAACAGATCCTACGCAAGTGTCACTCCGAAGCTTATGGAGGACACCATGCTGGAGATAGAACTGCACATAATTAAGGTACTGCAATCTGGTTTTTATTGGCCTACTCTCTTCAAGGATGCCCGTAAGTTTGTCTTATCTTGTGATGAATGTCAAAGAATTGGTAATATTAGTAGACGTCAAGAAATGCATATGAATTATTCACTTGTTATTGAACCATTTGATGTTTGGGGCTTTGACTATATGGGACCTTTTCCTTCCTCTAATGGTTATACACATATTTTAGTTGCTGTTGATTACGTTACTAAGTGGGTAGAAGCTATTCCAACTAGTAGTGCTGATTAGAACACTTCTATTAAAATGCTTAAAGAAGTTATTTTTCCAAGGTTTGGAGTCCCTAGATATTTAATGACTGATGGTGGCTCACATTTTATTCATGGTGCTTTCCGTAAAATGCTTGCTAAATATGATGTTAATCATAGAATTGCATCCCCTTATCACCCTCAGTCTAGTGGTCAAGTAGAATTGAGTAATAGAGAACTCAAATTAATTTTGCAAAAGACTGTTAATAGGTCCAGAAAGAATTGGTCCAAGAAACTAGATGATGCATTATGGGCCTATAGAACTGCATACAAAAATCCTATGGGTATGTCTTGGTATAAATGGTCTATGGAAAAGCATGTCACTTACCTCTCGAACTAGAACACAAGGCTTATTGGGCTATTAAAGAACTTAATTATGATTTTAAACTTGCCGGTGAGAAGAGGTTTTGATATTAGCTCACTTGATGAATGGAGAACCCAAGCCTACGAAAATGCCAAGTTGTTTAAAGAAAAAGTTAAAAGGTGGCATGATAAAAGGATACAAAAGCATGAGTTTAACGTAGGTGATTATGTATTACTATACAACTCTCGTTTAAGATTTTTTGTAGGAAAACTTCTCTCTAAATGGGAGGGTCCTTACATTATCGAGGAGGTCTACTGTTCCGGTGCCATAAAAACCAACAACTTCGAAGGCACAAATCCGAAGGTGGTGAACGGTGAAAGAATCAAACACTATATCTCAGGTAATCCTATAAATGTCGAAACCAATGTTATTGAAACCGTAACCCCGGAGGAATACATAAGGGACACTTTCCGGAACGTTTCAGACTCCGAAAAGGAATAGGTATGTGGTACGGTAAGTAAACCGACTCCAAAACAGTTTTTAGGCAATATTTCTCCGTTTTGGAATATTTAGAAAAACAGAAAAATAAGCAGTAGTCCGGAAAGGACACGAGGGCTCCACGAGGGTGGAGGGCGTGCCCTACCCCCCTGGGCGCGCCCCCCTACCTCGTGGGCACCTCGTGTGCTCTCCGGACTCCGTTTTCTTACAGGACACATATTTTGGTCGGTAAAAATTCATTATATAACCTCCCGGGGGTTTTGACTCCCGTATCACACGAAAATCTCCTGTCTTTGCTTCGAGCTGTTTTTCTAACAGATCTAGATTATCATGACGTCCCCAAGTGCTCCCAAGGACAAGTTCTTCGAGAAGGTCATCAACCCTTACCTCGCGGAGGTGCAGCGACACCCTCAAACCATTGAGATGCGTGATGGGTTGCTGCACATCCGTGATGCTGAGGGACCGAAGGGGAACGAAAGCATGGAGACGAGGCTCGAAGCAATGGAGCAACAAGTTTTCAAGTGTCAGTGGATGGTGGAGCGTGGACTCAACTCCAACTACATGATGATCGCAGAGTTCACCAACAAACACAAGCTGGATGCCGACAACATCGGGGAGACCATCTTCAAGCTTCATGAGAAAATCGAGCACCTTCAAGCTCAGATCTATGACCTGCAAAACCAAAACTGTGAGTATGAATATAGATTCAAAAGGATGAGTTTGGCTGCAGATTTGAGGATCCTGGAGACTCGGTCATCCTTCTATGATGGTGAGCCTATGCCTTGGAAGAAGGACGACAAGCCTACACCATCAACAAAATCACCACCGTCTCCTCGAACCAAGAAGAATTGAGTATCTGGTATGGGCACTCCACTTGGCAACTGCCAAGCTTGGGGGAGTGCCCCGGTATCGTATCACCATCACTTTTATCTTTACCGTTTTTCTTAGTTCGATCCCTTTGGTAATATCTTGATCTAGTAGAATAAAAGTTCTTAGTATGATCTAGTTGTGAGTTTTGCTTTATTATCCTTCTATGTAATCGAGTCCGTGATCTATATAATAAAGATTAGTGTTGAGTCAAGGGATTGATTATTTTGCCATGATCCTAAGTGAATAAAAGAAAAGAGAAAGAAATAAAAAGAAACAAAGAGATCATGTGACTCTTATGGAGAGTAATGAGCTCACATAGAAAGAGTATGATGAATAAAAGTTATTGAGGGTTGACAAACATAGTTTTGGTCATCGTTGCAATTAATAGGAAATAATAAAGAAAGAGAGGTCTTCACATATAAATATACTATCTTGGACATCTTTTATGATTGTGAGCACTCATTAAAATATGACATGCTAAAGAGTTGACATTGGACAAGGAAGATAACATAATGGGTTATGTTTTCTTACATCTGAGATGAATTATATTGTCTTGGATCTTCCAACATGATGAGCTTGCCTTTCCCCCTCATGCTAGCCAAATTCATTGCACCAAGTAGAGATACTACGTGTGCTTCCAAATACCCTTAAACCAGTCTTGCCATAAGAGTCCACCATATCTACCTATGGATTGAATAAGATCCTTCAAGTAAGTTGTCATCGGTGCAAAGCAATAAAAAATGTTCTTTAAATATGTATGATTGATTGGTGTGGAAGAAATAAGCTTTATACGATCGTGTGATATGGAAGTAATAAAAGCGACAGACTACATAATAAAGGTCCATATCACAAGTGGCAATATAAAGTGACGTTCTTTCGCATTAGGATTTTGTGCATCCAACCATAAAAGTGCATGACAACCTCTGCTTCCCTCTGCAAAGGGCCTATCTTTTACTTTTATCTCCTACATTGCATAAGAGTCATTGTGATTTTCACCATTCCTTTTTACATTTTATCCTTTGGCAAGCACAATATGTTGGAAAGATCTTGGTATATATGGCTAATTGGATGTGAGTTTTCATGAACTATTACTGTTGACATTACCCTTGAGGTAAAACATTGGGAGGCAAAACTACAAGCCCCTATCTTTCTCTGTGTCCGATTAAAACTCCATATCCATAACTATTGCGTGAGTGTCAGCAATTGTGAAAGATTATATGATAGTTGAGTATGTGGACTTGCTGAAAAGCTCTTATACATTGACTCTTTTCTATGTTATGATAAATTGCAATTGCTTCAATGATTGAGATTATAGTTTGTTAGTCTTCAATGAAGTTTACGGTTCATACTTGATATTGTGATTGAATTATTACTCTACCATAAGAAATCATATGACAAGAATTATATAAGTTGTTGTTCTAAGAATGATCATGATGCCCTCATGTCCGTATTTTATTTTATCGACACCTTCATCTCTAAACATGTGGACATATTTTTTGATTTCGGCTTTTCGCTTGAGGACAAGCGAGGTCTAAGCTTGGGGGAGTTGATACGTCCATTTTGCATCATGCTTTTATATCAATATTATTGCATTATGAGCTGTTATTATACATTATGTCACAATACTTATGCCTATTCTCTCTTATTTTACAAGGTTTACATAAAGAGGGAGAATGCCGGCAGCTGGGATTCTGGCTGGAAAAGGAGCAAATATTAGAGACCTATTCTGCACAGCTCCAAAAGTCCTGAAACTTCACGGATGATGTTTTCCTAATATATAAAAAACATTGAGTGCAAGAACTTCACCAGGGGGGCCACACCCTACCCACAAGGGTGGGGGCGCGCCCTACCCCCTGGGAGCACCCGCCTACCTCGTGGGCCCCCTGGTGGCCCTCCGATGACCATCTTCTGCTATATGGACTCTTTCGATGGGAAAGTAATCATAAGCCATCTTCTCGAACAAAACTCCGCCGCCACGAGGCGGAACCTTGGCGGAACCAATATAGGGTTCTGGCGGGGCTGTTCTGCCGGGGAAACTTCCATCCCAGAGGGGGAAATCATCACCATCGTCATCACCAACGCCCCTCTCATCGGGAGAGGGCAATCTCCATCAACATCTTCATCAGCACCATCTCATCTCAAAACCCTAGTTCATCTCTTGTATCCATTTCTTGTCTCTCTAAGTCCTGGATTGGTGCTAGTAGGTTCTTAGTAGTGTTAATTACTCCTTGTAGTTGACGCTAGTTGGTTTAATTGGTGGAAGATCATATGTTCAGATCCTATATGCACATTAATACCCCTCTGATTATGAACATGTTTATGCTTTGCG
This sequence comes from Triticum dicoccoides, assembly GCF_002162155.2. Lineage (NCBI taxonomy): Eukaryota > Viridiplantae > Streptophyta > Magnoliopsida > Poales > Poaceae > Triticum > Triticum dicoccoides. The sequence continues at coordinate 135,100,246 of NC_041382.1, read as the reverse complement.
AGTAGTTACTTTTGTTCCTGAGGACGTGGGAGAAGTCTTGCTATTAGTAGTCATGTGAATTTGGTATTCGTTTGATATTTTGATGAGATGTATGTTGTCTCTCCTCTAGTGGTGTTATGTGAACGTCGACTACATGACACTTCACCCTTGTTTTGGGCCTAGAGGAAGGCATTAGGAAGTAATAAGTAGATGATGGGTTGCTAGAGTGACAGAAGCTTAAACCCTAGTTTATGTGTTGCTTCGTAAGGGGCTGATTTGGATCCATATGTTTCATGCTATGGTTAGGTTTACCTTAATACTTTTGTTGTATTTGCAGATGCTTGCAATAGAGGTTAATCATAAGTGGGATGCTTGTCCAAGTAAGGGCGGCACCCAAGCACCGGTCCACCCACATACCAAATTATCAAAGTACCGAACGCGAATCATATGAACGTGATAAAAACTAGCTTGACGATATTCCCATGTGTCCTCGGGAGCGCTTTACATCATATAAGAGTTTTTCCAGGCTTGTCCTTTGCTACAAAAGGATTGGGCCACCTTGCTGCATCTTATTTACTTTTGTTACTTGTTGCTCGTTACAAATTATCTTATCACAAAACTATCTATTACCACTTATTTCAGTACTTGTAGAGAATACCTTGCTGGAAACCGCTTATCATTTCCTTCTGCTCCTCGTTGGGTTCGACACTCTTACTTATCGAAAGGACTACGATAGATCCCCTATACTTGTGGGTCATCATTTACCTATAATACGGCAATGAAGTCTGAACACCTTCATGGTAGTTCGGCACCCCGAACTTATAGCATTATATGCATCAGCTCCGAATCATGTCTTGGGTCAAATGTTGGGTTTTCCCGGCTCCCATGTTTTGCTGCCTTACGTTCCGCTATATCAGCTAAGGCGGCACAGGGAGAACTACTACGATTGTGTCCCGGTTCTTCCGGACGAGCACCTCAGTAGAGAAAGCCGAAAACTGACTGTCGTGATACGGTGAGAACTGGTCAGCTGTTCGAGAGGTTGTAAAATCTTTAAGGATTCTTCCCGCATAATGCCATAACCAATGCAGTGTGCGATGGATCGGATTTTCTTCCGATCAAGTGCTTTTAAAGCCCCTCGTGCGGTCTTCCGAACACCAGGGGCTGCGCCTACCTTCCTTTTCTAAAGCTCCTATGGCTAAGTGAGAGTGATAAAGCCCTATAGTCCGATTGTCTGGTTCATTGTGCTGAACACCTCCTTCGAAGGACCCAAAAACTAGGATAAAGCGTCCGTGCAGGAGGATAAACTTTCATATAACAGGCAATAAATAATAGAAATGACCTTGTTCAACATTACAAAGGACAACATGATTGCACTCATGAGAAATATAATGTCCTTGGTGCATTACTCCGCTACAAGGCAGGATCCTTTCAGGACACTTCCATAATATAACTCAGGCTTGCGGTGCTCCTTTCCCTTCGGCGGTCCCTCGGTCACCAGCTTTTCAGCATCCATCTTCCCCTAGTGCACCTTTGCGTGGGCGAAGACCATTCACGCACCCTTTATACAGACCGACCGCTTGACGACATCCAGTCGAGGGCAGGCACTCGCAAGCCGCTTCACGAGCCCGAAGTAGCTGCCTGGAATCGGCTCAGCGGGCCATAGCCGGATAATCAAATCCTTCATGGCTAGCTCGGCCGCCTTATGCAGTTCGATCAGCTGTTTCAGCTGATCGGCAAAAGGCACCGGACAATTCAGTGCCAGATACTGCGACCAGTAGAGCTTATCCACAGTGTTCCTTTCTTCGTCTTAGTAGAATTATGCGGCATCAGATATGCTGCATGGTAGCTTCGCAAATACCCCTGGAGAAATCCAAACTCAAGATTAGAAACATGATTTTCTCCCCAAATACTTGCCTTACATGGAACAAGCCTTACCCGCCGCGATCTTCCTCGCCTCTTGGATCTCCTGCAGGGCACCTTGGGTTTCCCCCTGGGCATTGCACGCGGCCTAATGAGCCTTGGTAAGCTCGGATTCTTTCTCCGTTAGACTCTGCTTCAAGGCCTCGCATCTTTTCACGACCTCTTGGAGCTCTTGCTCAGCTTCCATAACCCTGGCCTCGTGCTTCTCACGAAGAGCCTGCCCTGCGACTGCCTTTCTCTCGGCCTCGGCAACAACCCTCTTAAGAGCCTTGACTTCGGTCATCGCCCCTGGAGCAAATCACAAAACATATTTTAAATTCGTTCACACTGAACGTGAGCAAGGTTTGTGCATACCTTGTTTATCCTCCAACTGCCTTTTCAACAGGCCCAATTCTTCTGTGGCCTACTCCAGACTTTGATTTAGTCCGGAGACCTCCGCGGTATGAGAGGCGGCAGTCGCTACAGACGCCTGTTTATAAAAGAAGAAAGGTAAATGTCATCAAGTGAGTCTCCTGCGAACATAGATTTGATCCTCTGTCCAGTTCTTTCTCTCACCGAACAGTGTATCAGGGGCTACTATCTATACTGTGACACTCTTTGAAACCTCATAAAACATACCTCAAAGCCTCTTATAAGGCTAATACAGGCTTCATTCAGTCCACTCTCCGCAGACTGAATCTTCTCAGTCACCGCACCCATAAGGGCACGGTGTTCATCGATGATGGAGGCGCTTTTCAGCGCTGCCAATAAAGTATCCAACACCTCTGGTTGGACAAAGGTTGCCGGTGGAACAGGTACACCCCCTCTAGCCGAGGGAGGCCGCCTGCCTAACTCTGGAACCATATTGGTCTCCGGAATTGCATCCGTCTGGGGGCCGAATTCAAGATGGCTCCCGCCGACGACGCCCATGGGAGCCTTCTCTCCCATGTGTCCGGCCCCTGAAGTTTGACCTCCTGGCGCCACCTTGGCAATCTCCCCCCCCCTCCTTGGCCTGGGTCCTCCTGGGACGAAGCCTCAGTTTCATTCGCGTGTTTGGGGGAAGGGGCCTTCGGGGTGTCCCGCTCTCCATAGCATCCGAGCCTAGCAAATCCTCCGACGAGGATTGCTCGGCGTGGGACCTTGCCGGACTACAAAAAGTATGGCTCAGACTAAAATATTATGCCATGATGAGTCTGGACGCATAAACGTGTTTGGATTTTATATACTCATGAGTTCACCAGGGGTTGAGCCCTGGGATCCCACTCCGGGCTGCTATCAGCGGTGGTGGACTCCTCTAGAAGAAGATTTTTTCCCTTCTTAGGCGACTCGGCCTCCAAGGATGTGGAGGCTGTCCTCTTCTTTCTTCCCCCCGCTGGGGATTCGTCTTCCTCCTCCTCGTCCTCTTCGGAGGAAGAACGGGCATTGGAGTCTTCGGACATCGTGTTCGAGGCGCCGCGATGACGGAGGCCGCCCCTGGTCTTCTTGGTCTCTCTCTCTCTCTCTCTCGGCCTTCTTCTTCGGCGCCTTGTAGGACGCCGGGACCAGCATCTTCGTTAGAAGCTGGTCGGCCGGTTCTTCAGGTAGGGAGGCCGGACAGTAGATCTGCCCCGCCTTCTTCGTCCAGCCCTAGGAGAGTTGTGGAAATACATTAAGCGTTTCCCTTGGGTTACGTGAATAAAACTTATGATGACTTACCGAACTTGCGGGGCAGGACAGGTGGTACCCGCGGTCCTCGGCTGAGTCCGATCATGATTTGTCGGACTTAAAAAAGCACCTTCTAGATGTCTTTATGTGAGGAGCCAAAGAGCTCTCGGAGGGTCTGGTGCTTGGCCGAATCGAATTCCCATAAATTGCAAGCCCGGTGTTGACAAGGAAGGATCCGGCGAACTAACATCACCTGGACTACATTGACAAGTTTGATATTCTTGTCTTCCATATCCTTGACACACGTCTGGAGCACCGACAGCTCGTAGGACGAAGACCAATCCAGGCCCTTTTCGGGCCAGGACGTAAGCCGCAAGGGGGCTCTAGATCGGAATTCAGGAGCAGCAGCCCATTTCGTGCCGCGCGGCTCGGTGATGTAAAACCACTGCTGCTGCCACCCTTTGACGGAATCATTGAAAGTACGTGTTGGCCATGTGACATTGGGCATCCCGCTCACCATGGCGCCTCCGCACTCGATGTGCTCGCTGCCCACTACCTTGGGCTTCACATTAAAGATCTTCAGCCATAAGCCGAAGTGTGGCGAGATGCGGAGAAAGGCCTCGCACACGATGATGAACGTCGAGATGTTGAGGAAGGAATTGGGGGATAGATCATGAAAATCAATCCCATAGTAATATATGATGCCGCAAACAAATGTGTGGAGGGGAAACCCTAGCCCGCAGACAAAATGAGGGAGGAAAACAACCCTCTCGTGGGGTTCCGGAGTAGGGACGATCTGTCCTGCCATCGGGAGATGGTGGCTGATTTTCTAGGCCAGGTACCCGGCCTCCCGAAGCTTTTTGATATTCTTCTCCCGGACGGTAGAGGCCATCCATTTGCCTCTTGCTTCGGATCCAGACATTTTCAGAAGGCCTTTGTGGCCGGAGAGGATGAACGCTTGGGTGCTAGGGCTCGAGCGGAGGGGAATGGATAAGCACAAGAAGAAAGCGTGGGTGAAAAAGGGGAGTCCTTATCTCCTTATAAAGGCGGCAGGGATCCTGCACCTCCCCACTTGCCCGATAAACTCGCTTATTCCCCAAGCGTCGCGCTAAAGACGCGGTTGGATTACCCATGCCCGTATTGATGAGAATCCTGAGATAGGGGGACACGATCTCTGTTTCGATAAGACATGCCCATAAAACCGCCTCGCATCATGCGCAGAAGCTGGTTAGGGAGAACTGTTCGAATAAAGACTGGATCGTGGCGTGGTGTCACGTTAGGAAAAGTTGTCAGCGGATTAGATTTGTGGAATATTGTACTCTCTACGGTGGTATGTGGAATTTGTTTTGCAGAGCCGGACACGATCCTTGCGTTCAAAATTTTCTATGGAGTATTCGGAGAAGGAACCCGCCTTGCAATGCCAAACACAATCTGCGCGTCGGACTCATCGTCATTGAAGCCTGGTTTAGGGGCTACTGAGGGAGTCCTAGATTAGGGGGTCCTCGGATAGCCGGACTATATACTTTGGTCGGACTGTTGGACTATGAAGATTCAAGATTGAAGACTTCGTCCCGTGTCCGGGTGGGACTCTCCTTTGTGTGGAAGGCAAGCTTGGCGATTCGGATATGCAGATCTCCTTCTCTGTTACCGACTCTGTGTAACCCTAGCCCCCTCCGGTGTCTATATAAACCAGAGGGTTTAGTCCGTAGGAAAACAACAATCATAATCATAGGCTAGCTTCTAGGGTTTAGCCTCTATGATGTCGTGGTAGATCAACTCTTGTAATACTCATATCATCAAGATCAATCAAGCAGGAAGTAGGGTATTACCTCCATCAAGAGGGCCCGAACCTGGGTAAACATTGTGTCCCCCACCTCCTGTTACCATCAGCCTTAGACGCACAGTTCGGGACCCCCTACCCGAGATCTGCCGGTTTTGACACCGACACTCGCCTTTCTTGGGCACGACGACCGGGTTCGCTAGCCACTTCGGGTATCGAACCTCGCGGATGACACCTACATCTTGTAGCTTGCGGGTCTCCTAGACGATGAAGGACTGCTTCTCTACGGACTGTCGTCGCGCCTTCTGCTTCACCAGGCGCACATTTGGGGCACACCCTTAGGTGATGCTCGATTATCCCCCTCGGGACCCCGACCAGCTGCTTGGGCTCCCAGGCGAATACCTCCTTATTCACGCGCAGGAAGTTCACCAATGCCTCTTCTTGGTTCGGGGCAAGGTCGACACCTATGGTTAAGGTGGCTCCTTAGGCCCCGTCCTTGTCGGATCGGCACCTGCTTCGTCTTGGCCCGATCTTGAGAGAACAATTGCTTCTTCTTCACCGACGCAGCCCCCTGGGTCCCAGGTGCTGCTTCGCCTGCGGAGTGCGCCGCTGCCGCAGCCTTGAAGGCGAGCTTGAGGGCCGTCAGGGCCTCCTTGGTGTCTCTAACCACAGTGAGGATGCCGCTGCTCCCTGGCATCTTCATGAGGTTGTAGGTAGGATGAGTTGCCGCCATGAACTGATCCAGGCCAGGGTTCTCGAGGATGGCATTGTACGGGAGGCCGATGCGAGTGATGTCAAAGTCGATAAGCTCAGTGCAGTAATTGTCGCGGGTACCGAAGGTGACTGGGAGGTGGATCTTCCCCAGGGGGCTGGTGGAACCGGTGCCAACCCCAGAGAAGGGCTTGGTGGGACGGAGCCGGCCATGCGGCACGTGGAGCAAGTCGAAAGCTTCCACTAAGAGCACATTGAGGCCAGACCCGCCGTCGATGAGGGTCTTGGTTACCCCCACGTTGCAGATGGTAGGGGTGCAGAGCATCGGGAGCGCGCCTGAACTAGCGGTGGTCGTCGGATGGTCCCCTGAGTCGAAGGTGAGGTCGGCCTTGGGCGCCACCCATCCCGGAGGAGATCCCTGCTGCACAGAAGCGGCGCCCATTTGACGGAAGAACTGCTTGACGTGGCGATCCGAGGGAGGCGCTTGCGGTCCACCGAGGAGGGCTGCAACAGCGGGGGGCGCTGGTGCTGCGAAGCGCGTGACGAAGAGACTGCGCAGTCCCTCCCAAGAGGCCATAGAAGATCCTGGCAGGTTGAGCAGCCAGGCGCGTGGTACACCGGCGAGGGCCATGGGAAACCAGTTGGCCATGACCTTGTCGTCACCTCCGGCTTCCCAGACAGCCTCCTCGTACACCAGCAGGAAGGCTGCTGGATCCACTACGCCATCATAGCAAGGCGGCATCTCTGGCTTGAACTTGTGCGGCCACTGCACCCGTCGTAAGGCGGGGGTGAGGTCCCGGAGGCCCATGGCGTCCCCGTGCCTGCCCGTTGATCCAACCGGAGGGGCGACGCCTACCATGAGAGCCGAACGGAGGGACGAAGCGAGCGGAGAGGTGGAGCAGACGGGGAGGCGAAGCTCGGGTGCACCCCTACCTAGCGCGCCAAATGTCGGATTACGGGTTTCGGCAAACCCTTGAGAGGTTCGAACTCTCGGGTGCGCATGAAGAACACTCTCTCGCCAACTTGCTCGCTCGACGATCCCACGGCCTAGCTCAACGAACCCAAAGAGCAAGAGACATGGGGGTTTATACTGGTTCGGGCCACCTTCCGTGTAATACCCTACTCCAGTTTGTGGGTGGATTGCCTCGAGGGACTGAGGATGAACTAGTACAGTGGATGAACAGCCTCAGGAGGTGAGGTGTTCTTGAGCTCGATGAGCTGGTGGGTGTGTGGGTGACCTGAATGATCCGTCCTTGCTACGGTGGTGGCTATGTCCTATTTATAGTGGCTTTGGTCCTCTTCCCAAATGTTTAGGCGGCAAGGGATCCCACAACGGCCAAATTCAAAGGGGGGCAACTAGCACAAGCTATCCTGACAAAAGTAGTCTTCGTCTGCTAAAGGCTCTGGCGGTGACGCTGCTGTGGGCTCCGCGATGACCCCGTCCTGCCGTCCTGCTGGTCTTGGTCTTGTTGCACCGATACGGAAACCTTTGCCTAATGCCTCGAGACCCCGCGCCTGCGCTTGCCTCCTTAGCACCAAAGAGGAAACTGGTACACTGCGCCCGCTGGCGCCCTCCTGGCCTTGTTCATCATGGCTCAGTCACGCGAACCTCGCGAGGTGCCCCTTGCATAGATATCTCCGCTCCTCGGGAGCCAGCCTAGTGAGGCTGCCCCTAGGGCAGTCTTTGTGTCGTCCGCCTCGCGAGGCTTGGCCCCTCGCAAGGGTCTTGAGTTGCTGCTGCTGAAGCTGGGCCGTACCAGGCCGTTGATGGAGCCACGCTCGCGGGCCGCAGGAAGGCAAGTCTGGGCACCCCCGTTCCCAGGACACCGACCCACGATCACTTGCAAATGTGAGATCTGATAGAGATAGATATAAAAGATTACTAAAACGTAAAACAAAATAAAAGTAAATAAATTGCAGCAAGGTATTTTGGGGCTTTTTTTTTGTTTATGGATCTCAAAATATATGGTGGAAAATAGACCCGGGGGTCATAGGTTTCACTAGAGGCTTCTCTCTTGAAGGGAAATAATACGATGGGCGAACAAATTACTGTCGAGCAATTGATAGAAAAGCGCAAAGTTATGACAATATCCAAGGCAATGATTATGAATATAGGCATCACGTCTGTGTCAAGTAGACCGACTCCTGCCTACATCTAGTACTATTACTCCACACATCGACCGCTATGCAGCATGCATCTAGAGTATTAAGTTCATAAGAATGGAGTAACGCCTTAAGCAAGATGACATGATGTAGAGGGATAAACTCAAGAAATATGATGAAAACCCCACCTTTCCACCCTTGATGGCAACAATACAAATACGTGCCTCGCTACCCCTACTTTGTCACTGGATGAGGACACCGCAAGATTGAACCCAAAACTAAGCACCTCTCCCATTGCAAGAAAAACCAATCTAGTTGGCCAAACCAAACCGATAATTCGAAGAGAAATACAAAGATATCAAATCATGCATATAAGATTTCAGAGAAGATTCAAATAATATTCATAGATAAGCTGATCGTAAATCCACAATTCATCAAATCTCGACAAACACACCGCAAAACAAAATTACATCGGATAGATCTCCAAGAACATCGAGGAGAACATTGTATTGAAGATCAAAGAGAGAGAAGAAGCCATCTAGCTACTATCTATGGACCCGTAGGTCTGTGGTAAACTACTCACGCTTCATCGGAAGGGCAATAGAGTTGATGTAGATGCCCTCCGTGATCGAATCCCCCTCTGGCAGGATGCCGGAAAAAGACCCAAGATGGGATCTCACGTGAACAGAAGGTTACGGTGGCGGAAAAGTATTTTGGTTGATGCTTCTGTTGATATTGGAATATTTTTGATTTATAGAGCTGAGAGGGAGGTCAGTGGACTCCTGAGGGGCCCACAAGCCAGGGGCGCGCTTTGAGGGCTTGTGGTGCCCTTGGGACTCTTCTGACTTCATCTCCAAGTTCCATGGGTGTATTCTGGTTCAAGAAAAATCATCGTAAAGTTTTATTCCGTTTGGACTCCTTTGATATTTCTTTTCTGTAAAACTCAAAAACAAGGAAAAACAAAAAATTGGCACAGGGCTCTGGGTTATTAAGTTAGTCCCAAAAATAATATAAAATAGCATATTAATGCATATAGAACATCCAAAAGAGATAATATAATAGCATGGAATAAAAAAATTATAGATACATTGGAGACGTATCATCCACCCATGAAGGGTCCACAAAGAAGCAACCTTGTTTATCCCACCATGGCCATTGCCCACGAAGGACTTGCCTCACTCGGGTAGATCTTCACGAAGTAGGCGATCTCCTTGCCCTTACAAACTTCTTGGTTCAACTCCACAATCTTGTCAGAGGCTCCCAAGCGACACCTAACCAATCTAGGATACACCACTCTCCAAAAGGTAATAGATGTTGTGTTGATGATGAACTCCTTGCTCTTGTGCTTCAAATAATAGCCTCCCCAACACTCAACTCTCTCTCACGGATTTGGATATGGTGGATGATGATTTGAGTGGAAAGCAACTTGGGGAAGGCTAGAAATCAAGAATCTTGTGGTAGGATTGGAATATCTTGATCTCAACACATGAGTAGGTGGTTCTCTTTGAGAAAATGTAAGCTGGAAGTGTAGGCACGTTCTGATGGCTCTCTCCCACATGGAGAAGGGGCTGGAGGGGTATATATAGCCTCCATGCAAAATCCAACCGTTACACACATTTGACCCAGCTCGGTCAGACCGAATAGGAGAACTCGATGAGACCGATTTAGTTCATAATGTGAAAGTTAGGAATCTCAGTGGGACCGACTGGAACAACTCGGTGGGACTGATGTGCTAGGGCTTAGGGCAAACATCAACTCAGTGGCACCGATTGCATCAACTCGGTTAGACCGAAGTGAAGCAACAAGGCAACCGAGTGAATGTCAAGCAAACTCGGTGGGACTGATTCCACATTTCGGTGAGGCCGAAATAATGCAACAAGCAACAGAGAGTTTGCAAGGGCATCTCGGTGAGACCAAGATCCGTATCGGTGTGACCAAAGTGTTTAGGGTTTCTGGCAGTGGCTATGTTAAATGAACTCGGTGGCGCTGGATAGAAGGTTTCGATGGGGCCGAGTTTGACTTTGGGTTTTGGACATATTTGGAATGAGAAAGTGGTTGATGGCTTTGGAGCAATATCACTAAGCATTTTGAGCAAGTAGACCATTAAGCAACACCTCATCTCCTTTTAATAGTATTGGCTTTCCTATGGACTCAATGTGATCTTGGATCACCAAAAAAGAAATGAAGAGTCTTGAGCTTTTGCCAACATGCGTCCTTAGCATTTTGAAGGGGTTCCTCATCCTCTTGTCCTTAACACACCATTTTTGAACTTGTCTGAAATACACTTAGATGAAACATTAGTCCAACAAGAGATATGTTGACATTAATTACCAAAACCACCCAGGGAGCACTTGTGCTTTCACCATGCCACCCTTTGACTTCAGAAGCGCCATTTTATCCCAGCTCAGCCAATGCAACTTTCTTTTTTCCTTTCTCTACACCCACCAATATTGCCGCATCATCCGTGTTAGGTCATCACACACTGAAGAAGGCAAACAAAAAAACTCGTAACATAAGCGGGCATTTCTTGGGCAACACCTTTGATTAAAATTTCCTTATTGCCAAAAGGCATACACTGTTCACTCTAGTCAACTAACCTTCTACCAAGGCTTGACTGTAGGGTCTCAAACATACCTTCATTCATTCTTCCACCAGTCACTGGCAGGCCCAAATACCTAGGGCCAAAAACTAGCTGAGAAATATCCAGATTTCCCTTTAACATCTTCAACCACAACATCAACGCAGTTATGAAAAAAAGATAGAACACTTTGAGGTGTTTATGAGTTTCCCCGTTGTCAAAGAACAAGTGCTCAACAAACCTTTAACCATCTATGCCTGTTGCCACGAAGCTTCAAAGAAATAGCAATGAATCATCTGCAAAACAATAAGTGTGAGATTGTCGATGCCCTCCGACAGATTTTCACCCTTCAGGCCATTGTCTGCCATAGACGTATGTGATACGTCTTCAACGTATCTAGAATTTTTTATTGTTCCATGCTCTTATAGTATCAATCGTGGATGTTTCATATGCAATTATATATCATTTTTGGACTAACCTATTAACCTAGTGCGAAGTGCTAGTTGCTATTTTTTTACTATTTTTGGTTTTCCATGAAATCAGTACCAAACAAAGTCCAAATGCTACGAAACTTTTTGGATAAGAGATACCTTAGAAGCTTTGGGGAAAATGACGGGGTTTATTCATATTGGTTGGATTGACTTTGTCTACATCATGTCATCTTGCTTAAGGCGTTACTTTGTTTTTATTAATTCAATACCCTAGATGCATGCTGGATAGCGGTCGATGGGTGGAGTAATAGTAGTAGATGCAGGCAGGAGTCGATCTACTTGTCTCAGACGTGATGCCTATATACATGATCATTGCCTTGAATATCGTCATAACTATGCGCTTTTCTACCAATTGCCCATCATTAATTTGTTTACCCACCGTATGTTTTTTGTTCGAGAGAGAAGCGCTAGTGAAAATTATGGCCCTCAGATCTACTTTTATCATATATAAAATCCAAAAATACCTTGCTACAATTTATTTACCGCTCTTTTATTTTGTGTTTTATTTTATCTATCTATCACTACGAGATTTGATCCTTGCAATTAACCGCCGAGGGGATTGACAACCCCCTTGTTTGTGTTGGGTGCAAGTATTTGTTTTTTTGTGTGTAGGTGTTGCTACAGAGGTTCTGCGTTGTTCTCTTACTGGATTGATAACCTTGGTTCTTAACTGAGGGAAATACTTATCTCTACTGTACTGCTTCATCCTCTCTTCTTCGAGAAAATCCCAACATAGCTCACAAGTAGGAGTATGCACCAAGGCAGATAGTGCAACCTTCCCTTCCCTTCCCTTCCCCCCCTCTCCCTCTCTCTCTCTCTCTCGTGCAATGAAGTTTTCCTAGTCCCCTCCTGCCTGCCTCTTGACGATATACAATCTTCCCTTTCACTCATTGATGCATATCTCTAATCCCTATGAGAAGCGATGACCAAGCGATCAAACTTTGTTCAGGTGACAATGCGCTAGGACCTGACACAACAGATGTGTGAGGGCGATAGACGAAATTTCTCCCGAATAGGATGCAATATCAAATGTGGTGACTGATCTTTTCTCCAGCTGATTTCAAATTCATTGTTGTTGCGTAGTCTTGTTATCCTTGAGCATTGGCCACAACGTCTAAGCTCAAACATCTATGGTTGATCTTGAAGCGATCCTCAACCTTCACACACTTTCCAAGGGAAAACCCACAAGCTTGGAAGCTCCTGAACGATTCCGAATGTTTATGAGTCCCCACAACTCCACGAGTGACACACACAATGAAGAACTTAGAAGGGAAATTCAATTATTGATGAGTGGAATCTTGGATATAGGTGGTGTGTCTCTGTTCCATCTCTCAGATGGAAGAATGTATTTCGGGGAGGAGATCTCATAACCAAACATGCTAGCTCATCGGGAGAATAATCATGGACATAACCCCCTTCCAATTTTGTTCATGTTACTTTATCACCGTGACCCATCTGGGGCATCTAGAGTCTAGACTACTTATGGACTTTTGGGCGGAAAGTGTTCTGAATGGTTTCAATGCATTATTCGTGATGAGGTTACTGACCCAAGGCTCACTCGAGTATATCCTCTAGATAAACATGTAGGCTACAAAGACAAAATGATAGACGAACCTTTTGGTGGTTTCTCTCACGGATCAGGAGTGTCTGTAGGATTTGGGCCGGACATTGATCCCAACTGTCGTCACTATTAATAATGCGACCTTCTTATGACATAGCATAATGTCTTTTACCAAGAGCACCCGCAACACTGTCCCAGGAGGGGTTGTTGAGAGTGTCTTGTTTTGCATGGCGCATATCGAAAACCGACAAGCGGAATGTCATGATAGGATCATTACCTGTTAATGAATGCTTGTGCAACGGACCTTCCTATTGATTTATTATAATGCTCATGTAATACACTAGATGACTTGGAAGGAGGGAAACATGGCACATGAAGCGGGTACCAACAACAGTTATATATACCGAGTACACTATAATGCCCTAGCAATACACATTCCACGAGATGCCCCCAATGTGTTGTACTAAAGAATTGAGAAATTATCTAATTCATCAAAAAAATTATGCTCGCCAATATTTATCGGCATCCACCTAGGCACGTCAACAAAGCACAACATTTAAAAAAAGAAATAAAACTTTTGTTGAAATTATATCATCAAATATATAAATAAAGAAGAAGAGATTAAAAAAAATAGAAACAAAAAACCCTAACAACAACTAAGAGAACCCAAAATGAGAAATAATTTTTTATGACATTATTACATCATCAAATATGGAAAAAAGAAGAAGAGAAGGAAAAAAATAAAGAGAAACGAAAAACCCTAACAACAACTAAGAGAACCCAAAATCAGCCCATAAACCCATAAATCCGGCAAGGCAAACCCAAAATAGTGAGAAGAAAAGCCACCCCCGTGTCAACAACTCGGCAGCAAGGAAGGGAAAGGAAGGAGCAAAGCAAACCCTCCCGTCGTCCCCCCCTCCGCCGTTATATTAACCCCACCTCCGCCTCCGCCCCCCCCCTCTCTCCCCCCGTCTCCGCCCCCTCCACTCAGATTCCTCCGCGCCTCCATG
>NC_041382.1:135069966-135086097 GCF_002162155.2 Triticum dicoccoides | reverse complement strand
CGCGCCTCCATGGACGACCTCGAGCAGGCCATCCTGCTCGCCTCCGACTCCCCCGCCGCGGCCTCCGCCTCCCCGGCCGTCCGCGAGGAGGCGCTCGCCTTCTGCGCCCGCGCCCGCGACGAGTCTCCGCCCTCCTCGCTCCTCCGCCTCTGCCTCTCCGGCCTCGCCTCCTCGCCCCACGCGCACGTCCACTTCTGGTGCCTCCAGTCCCTCCACGACGCGCTCCTCCGCCGCCGCATCGCCCTCCCCGACGACCTCGCCCTGCTCCGCTCCTCCCTCCTCTCCCTCGCCTCCGCCTCCAACGCCGCCTCCCCGCCCTTCCTCCGCAACAAGCTCGCCCAGCTCGTAGCCCTCCTCGTCCGCCTCGACTACCCGCATGTCTACCCCTCCTACTTCCTCGACCTCCTCCCGCCCTCGCCGCCGCAGTCGGGCCCCACGGACATGTTCGCCCGCGTCCTCATCTCCCTGGACGACGACCTGCTCTCCCAGGACTACCCTCGCAACGCCGACGAGACCGCCGACGCCTGCAGGGTCAAGGACGCCATGCGAGCGCAGTGCGTGCCCCAGATCGCCCGCCACTGGCACGACGCCGCCGCCACTCTTGGTGCGGCCGACCCTCCCACTGCCGCCGTAGCCCTTGATGCGGCGCGCAGGTGCATCTCCTGGATCGATGTTGCGCTGGTCGCCAATGATGTGTTTGTTCCTCTTCTATTTGACATTGCCCTGTCCCCTGCAAGTGCTGCCCCTCTTGCCGCGGTGGCGGTGGGGTGTCTCTCTGCCGTGGCTGCAAAGAGGATGGATGCAAGGGCGAAGGTGGCGTTGCTCAGGTCACTCTTGTCTGCACAGCAGGGGCTTGGTAGCCCAGACAGTGGGTTAAAGATGGCATCTTTGGTGACGACTTATGCTGTGGAGGCTCTTGCCTGTTATCGCAAGCTTGGCCCTAGCGATGCCGATGGAGCAGCGGCATTGGAAATGCTCGAAGAGGTGCTACCAGCTGTATTTTCGGCAGCAGAAAGCTGCTATGAGGAGGATGTTGATTCTGGTTCCGTGCTTGAGTTCTTAGCTGGCTACGTCAGTACGATGAAGGCTCCATCTGAGAAGCAGCTGGGGCACTTGGGGCGGATCTTAGAGGTGGTGCGGCAGCAAATGACATATGACCCAGTTTACAGGGTGCATCTTGATGTGCTCGACAAGATCGGGAAGGAGGAGGAGGACATGATGGCGGAGCAACGGAAGGATTTAGTGGCATTGTTCCGCAACATTTGTCGGGTAGCGCCAGCTGCCACACAGCAGTTCATAAAGGGGTTGATTGTGACGGCGCTCTCATCCGCAGAAGCTACCGTTGAGGATGTTGAGGTCACTCTTACTCTTTTGTACCGGCTCGGGGAAGCAGTGAGTGAGGAGGAGATCCGTACTGGGTCTGGGCTGCTCGGGGAGCTTGTGCCCATGCTTCTTTCTGCGAGATTTTCGTGCCACTCACACCGCTTAGTTGCATTGGTGTATCTTGAGACAGTTACACGCTACATCAAGTTCATGCAAGAGAATGTACAGTATGTGCCACACCTTCTTGCTGCATTCTTGGATGAGCGTGGCATACACCATCAGAATTCCCATGTGAGCCGCCGTGCGGGATACTTGTTCATGAAAGCTGTCAAGTTGTTGAAGGCAAAGCTAGTCCCTTACTTGGATACCATTTTGCAGGTATTTCCTTGCCCGTTTTTTAGATACACACACCATCTAGTTTATTGTGCTAGATCTGAGGCTGTTTTGTTTGTGAGTTAGAGCTTGGAAGATGTCCTAGGACAATTCACTTCTATGGACTGGGCAAATAAAGAGGCAAAGCTCTCCAGCTCAGAGGATGGCAGCCAGATTTTTGAGGTGCATTGTCCATCTGTCTCTATAGCATAACTTGGCTTGCACCTAGCTGTTTATGTTCTTCAATTGGAATACTGAACTTGGACCACTGGCATGATTTCTTATTGCAGGCTGTGGGGTTGTTGATCGGTATTGAAGAGGTATCACCAGAGAAGCAGGTTCAGTGCTTGACAGCTTTGCTGAATCCTCTCTGTCATCAGGTGATTGTTTCCCTTCTGTCCAATATGATAGCTCTAGTTCTATAGGAGAGAGGGAACTTACTGGGTTAAGTGAAAATCAATTCCAGATCGAGTCGCTTGTTATGGGTGCCAAAGCACAAGGACTTGAAGAATCATCCCCGAGAGCTACAAGTCTTCTACAGATTGTTGTTGCATTGAATATGGTTACCAAGGTATGCTTTACATTTGCACCTAAGAAGAAATGATCAATAGGACAATCCTGTATTCTGTGGGGTAGTATACTGAGCCATGTCTGGTATTTTTTCTTCCGTGTTCTGGTCATATTTTCTAATCTAGTTCTGATTTACTCTCCTGTAAATTTCTAGTTCTGTACATGTGTATCACATCCTTACTTAATTCGGCTGTTGTCTTTTCTAGGGCTTTAATGAACGCCTCGTGATGATAAGTAGGCCAACAATCGGTGTAATGTTAAAAAAGGTAAATTCTATCATTCTTTACTTCCACGTTTTCACTTAATCTTTTGCGTGGTGATGTTTGCTTGTTGTTAAGTAGCATATGCAAGTGGCTGGTGAAGAGGACATTTGCCAAGTCCTTGATTACTCTGCATCAATAAGCAACATATCCATGATCTTTGTTTTACTCTTCTTCTGATGCGATATTTTCTTACCACTTTGTCTTCAGACCCTTGATGTTGTTCTACAACTCCTTGTTTCATTTCCTAATGTGAGGCCCCTGCGATCAAAGGTAAATCTGAACCTGTTTCTTTAAGATCCTCATTAGTTCACTGTTTGGATGATTAACCACTTCAAACTCATGCAAATGTAGGTCATATCCTTTCTGCACCGCATGATTGAGATATTAGGAATCTCGGTGCTTCCATGTATTCCGATCGCACTAAGACAATTGCTGGTTCATAACGAGGTATTTGTTTTTTTGCTTATGTTAATTTGAATTTACCCTTCTTGGTTCTTCGTTTGCTATCCCTGCTGATGTGTGTAGTACCTGCAGCACTTAGGTTTCTTTTCTCAGTAACAGTTCCTTCTGCAGTATTTCTTTGAGGGAAAAGGGTAGGAGAAGGATCCTACTGTATATATGCAGAAAATATAATACAACAACATGTTCTTTATATCTGTTGAAAAGGAAACGAAATCATGCCAAACACAGCAATGTAGGACTGTAGGAAGAATTCATTCTGCTTCCAAAACTTATAAGAGATCTCGGTAGTGAATATGCAATGTCCATGAATGGATTTGTATGTATAACCACTTGAGTCGTGCTCCTCGTTTCTTGAATGGAAAAAGAATATTAAATGCCTCTTCTCAGTTACTCCCGTTTCTTGGATATACTAGCACAAATTTCTTTCTGGTACCCGTCGAACTTCATACTAGCTGCATATTATTATTACTTCGAGCAACCTTCTGTCACTTGTGTACTCTTTTATTAAAAAGATAGGCTTCCTGCAGCTAAAATTATGTTGCTCCATCTGGGCTGCTCACATCATTATTTGTTTCCATACAGGCAAAAGATATGGTCGATTTCCTTGTATTGGTAAACCAAATAATATGCAAGTTTAATTCTTCAGCAAGTGGCATACTGGAGGATGTCTTTCCTACTATTGCAAGTCGTTTGTCTGTGATACTGTCACAAGATGCCTTTTCTACTGGTCCTGCAGGCAATACCGAGGTAAAGTTAATCACATCTGTAAACAATAGCTTAAGTTATTTTCATGTTTAGTAGCTTCCTGTTCTTGTATTCGTCTCTGTGATCCTAGAATGCTAAATGCTAGTTCCTCCATCCCAAAATAAATGTCTCAACTTTAGTACATCGTACTTTACTAGTGCCTTCTAGATCTAAATGTATTGGATTGATAGGCATATACACGTACCACATGAACCTCTTTGTTACCCGTGTGTCATACTTCCTTTCTTTGTTTCTTTCTGATGGTGCAACTCCAGCTAACCCCTGGCAAAACTATCTACTGACATCGAAAAGCTTTTCAGTACTGCCCATCTTAGTCATTATACTCGGTGGCATTACCTTAAGTGGCCATATACCACTTAACTCAATATCTTTCGTTTTGTAAGCATTTGGATCTTGCAGTATTTGATAGTTTGTCGTGTGCTTGGGCTTGGGCTTTCGGGCAACCCACCCCAGGGGTTCTGATTAAGGGCGAGTGGTCCCCTTTGTCATTGGTCTTCACATGTTCCATTAAAGACATACATCCCTCTCTGTAAATTCCGCCTCTCTTTCTTTCTTGATGAATTGGTGGCGCTCCTGCTGGTTGCTCTTTTTATTGCAATAATGTAGTTGTATACGTCACCTCACCTTGTGTAGCTAGCTTTTGTCCCTGGCTAGTTTACTGCCCCCATCCATTAATTCTACCTACTTTCCTTGTTCTGGTAGGCGTCAATTGGGTTCTAGATGAATTACAGGCTTCCTTATATACTGTATTCATTTCTTACTGTTGCAGGAAATGCGTGAACTGCAAGAGCTGCAGAGGACATTATACACATTCCTCCATGGGATGGTTACACATGATTTGTCTGCAGTTCTCCTTGCTCCTACCTGTAGGCAGTATTTGGAAACCATAATGCAGTTACTTTTGTTTACTTCATGCAGTCATAAAGATATACTGCTCCGGAAGGTCAGGATTCTAGTTATCTTGATTTACAATATTTCTTTTTATTATAGCTATTTTCCCTTCCTTTTTTTCCTGCGATGAAATATAGCTATGTTCTCCACTTCCACTGTTCACTTACACCTTGATTATGGTTTTGTTAGGCGTGTGTGCAGATTTTTGTCAAACTTATAAAAGACTGGTGCACTACATCCAAAGCTGATGATAAGGTATTGCTGTGTTCACTCCGTGTTATCTTGCGCTGTTAAGTGTCTCTCTAGTACCTGGACAGTTGTATTACTCAAATCTCATGTGTTCCTGTTTTTACTTTCTTGTTTCATCAGCTTCCTGGCTTCCGAGTATTCATGATTGAGAAGTTTGCTACTGGTTGCTGTTTATACAGTGTCCTTGACAAATCATTTGATTTACGTGATGCAAATACGGTAATAATCTTGCAGCTTGCAATCCTTGTGTTTGTTGTGTTGAAAGTAAACTTTACATGATTATTTGGCTGTTTGTCCGGCTCTATCTGAACCTCAGTAAACTTAGTGACACCCATCTTAGTGGGAGCTATAGGCATCAAATTTTGTGAACACTGCAACTTCCAGTGGTGATAGTTACTTTGTATTATATTGCATTACTTGGTAAGTTAGATTTCTGACCGCCTACACCAGGTTTACTTGGTAAGTGGTGATAGTTAAATTTCGGATGACCACAGTTCCAAAGTAATATATATTTCAACTTGTGCAGCATGATTATTTAGTCTGTTGTCCCGTAGTTCATATCAGCTTTCTTAAATATCCTGGGAATTTCACTCAAGAAAAATAAAATCTAGTTCTGTCATTGTAACGGAAATTCTAAACCTTACACTTAGTGTAATATGGCTGTATGAAGCCTCTATTTCTGTGACGTTCCAGAGTGAAGAGTTGCATTAAGATCTTATTAGCCATATGCTGTTTTTAATCCATCCAATTTTGTAACTGAATCATCCTTAGAGATTACCCCACCATCTTGGGTCCTTCCCCTAGAGAGGACCGGGGTGGACGGATGTAGATGGGATTTTGAAAAATCCCAAACGATATGTTCCAGAGAAGCGTAAGGCGATGGGATGTACCCTTACATATGAAATTTATATAATTTTAGTTCTCAGCTACACACTATATCAATCTGATCTTTGGCAAAAAAGAAAGTACATGTATCATTGCCCATAATCTGAAGCTACCTGTTAAATTTTCTACTACTATGCAAGGGATTGTAGAACACTTACCTGGTCAGTTCCATTTTAACTGGGGAAAACTTTGTTTTTGCCACTAGCTTTTCCCTTAAACTGATCGAGTTGTACAAAACGAATTGCTGAGTTCGCCATCCTAGACAAGTGATTTTGTTGATTCATGATGATGATTGATAATTAGAGTGCGTGGAGTCAAAACTGAACATGTACTAATGCAGTTCAGACAGTTGTAGCTGTTAATCTGGAATCAATTGTAATGTGGGTTCCATAGAGCACCAGTATGTTTTGTTGAATTTCAGAATTCCGGTGTTGTCATTTTGCAGCAGTATTGTAGTTAAAATCTACATGCTGTTGCATGGTGATATATTGACCAATTTTTTATATCCAAAAGTACATGGTGATTTATTGACCAATTGGTTTATTTCTTCTAGCTTGTTGTCTTTGGTGAAATTGTGATGGCTCAGAAGGTTATGTATGAAAGATTCGGGGAGGACTTCATTGTAAATTTTGTAGCAAAAGCTCTTCCAGAAGCTCACTGCCCACCGGAGCTAGCTGAACAGTACTACCAAAAGTTACAGGTACAATCTTATCTTGACCTCATGTCATTTCTGGTTCCTAATCTATATTTATATCTATATAAATGTATGGTGGATCAGAGGAACCACCTTTGTTCTTAAGACTAGAAATTCTCTCGTGATTAAGAGAAAAAGAGTAGAATCTACAGCACACACAACTTATTATGTTGGAGCCAGATTATGATTGCCGATTTATCTATGTCAACATTATATCTATTACTCCCTCTGTAAACTTTTATAAGACCTCTTAGATCACTGCAAAAGTTTACAGAGGGAGTACATTAGTACAAGGGTACAACAAATACAACTTGTGCTTCAGTCACTGGCTTTACAGTGTACAGCAAATACGACTATATTCTCAATTGTAAACATATAAGTTGAGCGGGCAATTTTACCAGTTGCTGTAGTAATATCAGAATAGACATTGAAGTTACTATATGCAGACTCAAAAGGTTGAATCACTGTTCTCAAAAACTGAACCTACATGTCTGTGGACTATTTTTTCTACTGGACTATTGTCAGGTTGATGGATGTGCCATCAGTATGACGTTTAAGTTAGGAAACTGTTATTAGTATCATCTCTTAGGAAACAAAATGTAGTTGTATTCACACGGTGAGTATATACTACTCCCTCCGTCCCATAATATAAGATCGTTTCGCAAGCTAACCATAATATAAGATCGTTTCGCAAGCTTTTAGCTTGTGAAACGATCTTATATTATGGGACGGAGGGAGTAGCTCTTAACTTGTGACTTGAGAGAAATGGTGATGGATGAACTGTTGGATCTCAGGGCTATTCTGTTGCCTGGGGACGCTTTTTGGCCTGTGGGTTCCATAGCTGGCCTGGGGTTAGGGTCTTAGGTATTAGGGAAACTAGAGTTTATCTACCGTTTCCTTGAATCCCTGGTGTGCCAGTTTGTATCCAGTTAGAGTTGGTTCCACACAGCTCTAATTGGAGGGTTTAGTCATCTTTTGTTTGCCCTATTGCTTTGGGAAGGTTGCTTAATTGAGACTTGAAAGTAACATTGATTAGTCGATGACTCCCATCTTTTGTTTGTCCTATTACTCTGTGAGGGTTGTTTCTTTGTAATGTGGAATAATTATACATGCTGTCATGATTCATGAATACCTGATCTTATTTGTAGCATATTAAAGTCTTCACTTTGTAATAGAATATTTCTTGTTGTAATCAAAGTAGTTTTTTTTTTCTTCAACAGGGAAACGACATAAAGGCATTCAGGTCATTTTATCAATCACTTATCGAGAAAATAAGACAACAGCAGAATGGGAGTCTTGTGTTCAGATAGCATCATCCTATTCATTTTCAATCTGTTTGCCAGAAGACTCGTCAGCTGTATGATTTGAGTATAGGTAGTTATTTCTGACTTATTTACGTTGTTTTTTTTCCTATCTATTTTGCCACTATTATTTCAATCCTAATTTCTTTGTTTAATTCATTAAAATTTGCAGGGTAGTTGTATCAGTGATGTATATAAAGCTACCATTTCTGAGATTAGAAGGTATTGTCTTGCCATTCACATAGTTATTTTTTCCTATCTATTATTATCTTGCTATGTATGTTCCATCTTTTTTGTATTCTTAAGAACTGTGCATCTTATCGGTCAATTCTTCCATTCTGATGGCTTAACGAACCTATAGAGATTTGTAAGAGCGGAAGTCCTGAATGCATTTATCATGAATTCCATAAACATGTCTTTCACCAAGCAGTGTAATGCGATGCATCCTTTTGAACTTTTGGTGGTAGTCTGTTTAAAGTTTTCATTATTTCCGTTCGCATCTTCGATAAACTAAATATTTATATGCACTTTCACCCACCATTCCTCATTTTAGTTGTGTGCTATCTGCATACAGTTTGAACTGGCCTTTTGTATGCTTGCAGATGTATAATGCGGGAACATTTTTACAGACCTGCCGTGGCGAAGTTGACTGTTCACCGCATGTCATCGGATGCAGGGAAGTATAACCCAAGAGTTTGTCATGAGAGAGAAAAAAAATACAGGGTTCCATTTATTCGTTTGGAGACTTCTCCCCAAAGTGAATTGGTTGTTTGTTCTCCTACCCGGGCTTGAAATTTTGTAAGGCAATCTCAGTGAGCTAAATAGTCGGGATTGAAAGAGTTGTGTGTGTGGGCCGTGTTTTTCCTGACAGAAAGTTGTCGCACCGCCTGTTGTCGTGTACCAAATTTTGTCTGAGCTTATGTGGTTGGTTTCCACCCCCATTTAGTTAGCTGGGGGTGCTGTACAGACTCTATAATGTTCACCTTATTCGCCCATCCGATGATCTAGTGACCGCAGTGGTATCACTCTGGTAGTACGCAAGGTTTGAGCTGCTGGATGTCTTCTCATCTCGAAGCGTGCAAATTAGAATATTTCCTCGCCTTGTTCCACCCGTCCTTTTTGAAGTTTCTGCAAATCTGAAGTTTCTTCCTTGTTCTGCCTATCCCTTTTTAGATTTTGGATCTTCGAAACAAAGAAGCCGCATGGTTTGATTCCGGGTCTTTGAAATAGAAGACTGCATTGTTGGTGTCTTGGTGACAACGATGTGGCCTCCTTCCCTGTCTTTGTCGAGTTACATCACCGTTAGGCAGAGTGCGTGCGTGCGTGTGTTTGGCTGGGATGGGATTGGGAAGGCCGACAAGAGGTTGGCATGGTCCGAGTCTCCGATCTTCTGGTCTTTGGCAAAGGAGTGGCCGTGAACAGTAATCCGTGCTGGAGACGGCTGTGGCCTGCTTTTATCATGTGCAACTATTGCCTTTGCAAATCTATTTGATTGCGCACAGTGGCCCATATGATTGTTGCCACAACACTGTTGCGAGTAGACTTGACAATCTTTTATCGCCATCGTGTGGAGCGCCGGCAGCTCAATGCAGCGTCCATGGCGTTCCCCCCTCTCGCCTTTCTTCCTCCGCAGTGCCCCGCGACCCACTCTTTTTCCTCCGCGGCCGTGCCTTGCGACCCACTCTCTTGCTTGCTCGGGCCGCCGTGCTCAGATGGCTGCGCCATGCTAAGCTCATCATCTGAATTCCTTGAATGTATAGAAGTGCATTACCAAGCGTTTGGAGAACTTTGGCGGTTCAAACAGAGTAGGAATTTTAGAATGCGTATTTAGAATTCTTTTCAGCCAAGGCAGCTCAAAGGCACGAGAGATAAGGAAAAACTGAAAAGCTTCTCAAACCAGAGTAGGAATTTTGTAATATTAGGGTTCCATGTCGAAATAGAGAAAAGGATGGTTTCCCTACATGTTGCTCCTAATCCTATGGTGGCTGTCAGACTCAGCGGTCTGAGGTCGCGTTCCTATCAGACTCTGGAAAGTCAGTCATTGCAAACTCATGTTTATGTGGTACAGCTAGAAAGGGGCCCTTCCCGGAGGAAAATGCCAATCAGACATGGGACCGTTCCAAAGTACCAGAATAGAGGTACGTTCCAATCAGGGCATAGATACCTGCCAAGTAGCTGAAAAATCATGCATCACAAACATTTCATGCAAGAAACAAAGAAGCATTCACCAAGATGAACTGGCCTCAACTCTTTTCTTTTTGCGGGAAAAACTGGCCCCAACTCGCCGCCTTTTGCATCCACTTGTCCCGTTGCACTCAAGGGATTTCTATATGAATCCGGGGAATTAAAATCTCTAGGAATTTTCTCCGACACGCGCTGTTTGATTTTGTGTGACTGAATAGTCTATATTTTCATAGGACTCCTCCTATCTCATGAAAAAATCCCTTTGCTTTTTTGCGACGGAATCGATGCGTATTCAATCTGGACATGACATTGTGATCCTAAGTTTCTCCTATTTATGTGTGTTTGGAATCCTGCAAATCATAGAGGCTCAACTCTCAGTTACTATTTGAGCGGATATTTGAATATTTGCAAACGACATAATAAGTTAACTAATTCTTCGGCAGAACTGTAATGTTTGCAAAAAATTGTCCATCTATTAAAAAAAGGCAGAACTGTAATGTTTGTTTCCAATGCTCGGGAAAACTAGCAAGTCCGGACAACATAACAAATAGCTGTTTCTGCCTCTCCATCGTGAGAAGAATCCAAGTTAATCAACAATGTTGGACGTCTACTTTTACATTGCATAGTGTTAAGCGTGTTTACTAGGCTTTCATGTATTTTCTCATCGAAGTACTACGGACACTTACGGCACCACAATAATGGACACCTGTGCTAAAAGGCAGTTGGGTGGACACACCAGAAAGGATAAAACTCGCTAACAGTTGTGGAACTGCAGATTGGAGTGCGGAGCTAACTGTCTTTTCTAATATTCACAGTGGAGTTGTTTTGACATCCCAAGTCGGGGTTAGTTGACTTTCCCTTTTCCCCTCGCAACCGCGTCGCCCCCTGCGAGCGATCGGCCGCGCCTCCGTCCCCCTGCCCAGAGGCCCTCCCTCGCCACCTCTCCCCCGCCGTCGCCGGCGTGCAGTGCCGGGCTCAGGCGGCCCCGCCGCCAGCAGCGGCCCTTGCTTTTCCCCTCCCGGAGGCGATCCTGCGCGGGGTGGCGCGTCTTCTGGTGGTGCGCTCAGGCGACGGCGGTCTAGCACTGCGGCGGGGCAACCTACATCGTGAGAAATAGTTGTTTCTGCCTCTCCATCGTGAGAAGAACCCAAGTTACACAACAAATTTTGGACATCTAATGTGTAGTGTTAGAGCATCTACCGCCGCGGTCACCTAATTTGACCCCCTATATACCCGCGGACACGTCCGGACGTGTCTATTGAAGGTGACCAGGCGAACCTCATTTCTTTTGTTCCACAGCCACATCCCTCATTTGTCTTATCCCAAATTCATAAACGGTGTTTCTACGTACATGATCATAAAATATAGCAATCCGGCATAGATAACATAGTCCGATACAAAAGCTGTCGGCTGAGTTCATCACTTACAATACTAAAAATCAACTAAAACCGGCAGGGGAGGGGATTTCACCACTTCCTCCATGCCGGGCGCTCCCCCTTGGGGTCTCGCGGTTGGACTAGGCATCGGCGTCGGCGTCAGCTGCTCCGAGCGCGTCGTCGTTGTCCCTTTCTGGAGCGGAGGAGAAGGATGACGAGATGATGATGCCCGCCATGCGACGGGCTTCGCGATACTGCTCCTCTCGGAGCCATGCGACTCTCTCCGTCGCTGTCGCCCGCTGCCTCGCCAGACGCTCTGACTCCTCAAGCGCTACGCGGAGCGCCTTCGCATCTTTGCGGCGACGGCGGCGGCGTCCGTCTCCACGGACGTGTACGAGCGGCGGATGGTGGTGTGGAGGTTCTCGTCGTTGTCGCTGGACGGGGGAAGTGGTGTGGCGCGGATCTGCAGCTGTTAGCCGTCCCCGCCTCCCGCTTCTTTGCGAGTCGATACGTGCGGCCCACGGACTTCGGCCGTGGTTCCACCGGCAACAGCACCCAGCGGCGCCCCGGAGGGGCAGGTGCAGGTGGTGTCGAGTGCCGCCTGGCAAGGGCCGGAAGGGAGCGCGTCGGACGAGCGCGGGGCGCCGCAGAGCTACCGCTCCCCACCCGGCTAGTTGCCGACACCCTGGAAGAGGAGCTGCTGCCTCGATCCAGCAACGACCGGCAGAGGACAATACAGAGCGCTAGCTCCTCCTCGCGAGGCGCCGACGCGCCATCGGAATCCCCAGCGGCCTTGAGCCACTCCGGTAGGTCGGATTCACTGCCGGACATGGCCGGCGGGGGAAGACGAAGTGAATTTGGGGAAGAAGTGGAGAGGCCGAGTGAGTACGGACTGAGTTTGACTAGGGTTTACTCGTCAGTCGTCATATATTTTGTGGGGGCTGAAGTGGAGTCATTGCGGGCCGTAGCGGGCCAGGTCGACGTGGCGGACGTGCCCGAGCGCCCCCATATCCGGCCCATATTTGGGCTGGATATAAGGGGTGCCGGTCAGTCTAGACAGTTGAGGCCCGTTTGAGACGCCTGTCTAGGTCGTGACCGGTTTGTGATGCCCGAATGTTTTAGAAGGGTTTGGTGAGCCCGGCGGTAGATGCTCTTAAGCCGGTTTATTAGGCTTTCATGTATGTTCTCATCGAAGTACCACGGACACTCACGGCACCACAATAATGGACACTTGTGCTAAAAGGCAGTTGGGTGGACGCACTGAAAAGGATAAAACTCGCTAACAGTTGTGGAACTGCAGATTGGAGTGTGGAGCTAACTGTCTTTTCCAATGTTCACAGTGGAGTTGCCTGACTCCTGAGCCCTCCCAACACACCTACCATAATGAGGTTGTTGATCTGCAACACTGTATCATGTTTGCTGATCTGATGCAGGCTACGAAGGCGAGGCATTGACATTGCGAGTTTATGCTATTAATCAATGACTATTAGTATATGCTAAAGAATGTTGCTAATGGAGTTAGGTTGATTGGACATTTACATTAAAAAAATACAGGCATAATGCCCCTGCTTTTCAGGCAAAGAAAAAGGAGAATCAACCATGATTGATTAATCCATATTGTATAATTAGGATTATTCCATCCCTTTTTAGTTAGCGTGTATATGCGCATACAATACTTTTCCACCTCCGTTCAAATGTCAAGCAAGCAAGCAGTCGGTCCATTGAAGGAGTCCGTATGACGTATTCCAAAAAGAAATTATGGCCGGCATTCTGTCGAGTGTACTATATGAATGCATGACGGTTGACTAAATCAAACGAAAGATAGTCTCTAATAATAAAAAATGGTATAATCAAGCAGAGATAATCCAATCTCTAACTATGAAAAGCGATCAAGCTAAACTCCTGCAGGATTTTTCATGCTTGCAGCGGACAGATTCAGACAAAACATTCTGATGTCGTGTGTGAGAGTAATCAGGATTGATCTTTGTACACCCACAGAGATACATGCGTATCTCCAAAGATACCGAAGAATCACCAACAAACATATCCTACCCTCGTGTATGTCTACCACATTAGTTAAAGAAGAGCTCCGATCAGCAGGAATAAAATTTTGTGTCCATGCGAGGGAGCAAGCATGAGCCAGCACCTACCACCTTGAGTTTGAGCCATGCATGTCAAGAACCCTAGCGGCAAGGTGGCACGTAGCCTTTCAACCCCATCTTAATCTAATCAGGAGGAAGCGTGCGTGCATGCATGCATCTAGAACACTTTCTTGCGCGACAGAATATGATCCATCCATCCATCCATGACCATCGATCAGGTGCGAGATGCCATCAGAGCCATAAAATCATGCTTATATCTTCGGGCTGTGGTTGTACCTTCCGATGGGAGCAGTGTTTATCTATGATCCATCCATCCATCTAACTTCCAAATGCAGGAAGCTGGCTGGTTAGTTAAGTTAACCAAGGGAAGCCACGCTGGAGAGAATTGCAGAGGAAGGATCGTGTGAGTGATAAGATATGTGGCGATGAAAGCTGCACACAGTTACATACTGCATACATGTCGTGATGTAGCAGTTGGTAGGGAGTCTCGTGACGCTTGAGCGGAGAGCCTCCGGCCGATCCGATCCTCTCCTCCTCCTCATGGAGGGAGACGGCGGACCTACCGCGTATCCCTCGAAGCTATCCTGTCGCTTACTTTTCGCGGGATCGACATCGATCGTAGCAGTACTACTACTAGTAGTACGTGTTCGTGAGAGTTTCTAGAACCTGTACTGCCGGACTGATTTGCTGAAGTTATCTTCAGGTTTACTGCTCAGACGACGAGAGATTAATAATTAGTTGCTCTCAATCGGGTTGCTCATGATGTCGCCGTCAGTGTCTGCGCACAGGACATTTTGATTAGTACTATAAAATACTTATTTAGTTGCTTGCATCGATCTTCTTGCGGCGTTAGCAAGAGAAGGCGATGACAGCAGGGGTTCCTTGCTGAGACCGGGGACGAAGAATTAACGGCTTCTCTTCTCCGATGTGTGCAGCGAGTTCACTTAGTATACCAACTCACGGCACCGGAGAGGAGGCACACGTACTCAAAGTCTCGAACGCAATCGATCGTTCCATGTAGCCTTGGATCTTAATTGATCACGTGATGCCGTGACGTGCATGCCTAGCTGGGTTGTCTGTTTTTTCAAACTGCCGTAACTAACACAGACAGATCGATTGATCGATCGTAATATTTTATGTGCACGCACCGCAGGAGAGAGAAGTCAAAAGGGTGCAAGGGTTGTTTCTCCGCAGGCACGCATGGCGTGCATGAACTCGCGTTTTGACTATCGATCGCTGCCCCACTCGATCGCTCTTCCCTGCCACACGCCATGAAGAAGAAGTAGAAAAAAGACAGGAAGATCTACATAATACACATACACACACACACATCGATCATGCTGTGAGCGACACCCGTACGAGAGAAAAATTAGTGTACACGCAGATCCTACGACGACGCCGTAGGGGGGGTGTGTGTTAGTCAGAAGAGAAAGTTGGTGCAGGTGATATATGGACGACATGGGCGCGCATGCAGCCGTCGTCTCGACGCTTTTGAATTTGCGCGGCCGACGACGTATCACGTATGTGCATTTCTCTTTCGTTCACAGCGTACATGTACGACTTTGCGTTTTTTTGCAAGACTAGACGGGGTGCTAGCTAGCTTCGCGGAAACACACACGCATGCAGCGCATGTTGACTATGTGTGTGTCAGTGGTATTAGCGTCGTCGTTGCAGATTGCCCATACAGTGTACCAAACCGAAGGACCTATCAACCCCCAAGCCCAAGGCCCCAACAACGGCGTGGTTTCTACTGGCCGACGTCGTCGTACGTTTGAGACCGGGTTACCTGCTTGCTCCGCCATCTCTCGCTCTCAGCCAGTACTTACATCGATCGATTTTCACGAGTCATGACCAGTTCCTGATCACGTACTAGATTGTGCGTGACGAAACTAAGCCCGGGAGACATCAATTCCACCAACCAATAATAATCTGAACGTGTGCGCCAAGACACGTTGCACACCATTCGTCCCCGGTCCCTCTCCGCGCCAATTCTTCGTGTGCCAATTCTTTTGTTTTCTTAGGGGTTCGTGTGCCAATAATTCTGGCACGCATCGATCGATCGAGCTCAGCGCATCACATCATCAATTCATCATCGCAAAAGAGAGCCAGCACACCGGAGAAGGAGAAGCAGCCTCTCCATCACCCTCTGAGCTCTGTCTCTAGAAGAAAAGGAAGGCGCAGCAGCTAGCGCGCTGGATCCGGATGTGTGAATGGATCCCGGTCGATAGGCAAAGCGAAACGACGACGACGCGCGCGCCTTGTATGCCACTGTTTGTTTGGTTGGGTAACTGTCTCGAGGAGATCGTAAATAAAGATCCAAAGCGACGCGACGACGGTATCTATCTATCTGGGGGCACTCCGGCCCCTGCGTTGCATTGCATGCATGGCCACACTCGCCGAAAGGAGCAGAGAGAGGCTGTGCCTGCCGTTTTTCTTGGCTAGAAGTCAAGCACGCACTCCCTCCTACTAGTAGAAAAACTCCATTCGTTCCGGTTGATAAGGGCCTTTTGTCCCGGTTTGTGAACCGGAACTAAATGGTCGTTACTAATGCCCTAACCCTTTAGTTCCGGTTTTTACACGAACCGGGACAGATGGGCCTCCATGTGGCCGGTGCACCGAGCCCAGGCAGGAGGGCCTTTGGTCCCGGTTGGTGGCATCAACCGGAACCAATAGGCATCCACGCGTCAGCATTTT